>NC_142436.1:104454545-104757575 GCF_059453495.1 Arachis ipaensis | reverse complement strand
GAGGGAAGAGAGTACTGGGAGAAGAGGAATCTGAAGGAGAATCTGAGGACAATTTTGAGGAAGCTTTAGATCTCAACATGGATAGAGAAGTTCACAACCATGAGAGAGCTGATGGAAACAATGCCATTCCTGAGAGGAGGGTTCTTAGTTCATACATAAACCCAACCTCTGGGAATTGTGGTAGCAGCATCCAGAAACCACCCATTCAGGCCAACAATTTTGAGCTCAAACCACAGCTAATATCACTTGTGGAGAATCATTGTTCATTTGGTGGGAGTGCTAATGAAGATCCCAACCAACATCTCACAAAATTCCTGAGAATTTGTGACACTGTGAAGTCCAATGGAGTCCAGGAAGATGCCTATAAACTGCTTTTGTTCCCATTTTCACTTAGGGACAAGGCAGCTAAGTGGCTGGAATCATTCCCAAGGGGGAGTCTAACAACATGGGATGAGGTGGAAAGCAAGTTTCTGGCACGTTTCTACCCCCCACAAAAGGTCAATAGGCTTCGATCTGAGGTTCAAACTTTTAGACAACAAGATGGTGAAACTCTCTACGAGTCATGGGAGAGATTCAAGGATTTGACAAGGAAATGCCCACCAGACATGTTCCATGATTGGGTGCAATTGCATATTTTCTATGATGGACTCTCTTATGAATCAAGGAAGGCTGTAGACCATTCATCAGGAGGTTCATTGAACAGGAAAAAGACTGTGGAAGAAGCCATTGAAGTGATTGAGACAGTGGCTGAGAATGAGTACTACTATGCATCAGAGAGGCACAACACTAAGGGAGTCATGGAGCTGAACCATGTTGATACAATTCTAGCCCAAAACAAGGTGTTTGCCAAGCAACTAGCAGAGCTTACCAGGCAATTAGAAACAAAGCAAGTGGCTGCAATACACACACAAGATCAAGAGGAAGTAAGCATTGAAGGAGGTGATTGGGAAGAGGCCAACTATGTGGGAAACCAACAAAGGCAATCATATGATCCAAATTCCAACACTTACAACCCAGGATGGAAAAATCACCCAAACTTTGGGTGGGGGAACCAACAAACCCAACCACAAAACCACAAACCTTACAACCACAACCAACATAACAATTCCACATACCAAAACTCCAACCAAAGATCATACCAAGCCACACAAAACACTTACTCCCAACCATCATATCATGGCCAAAATAATCAACCTACCCAACCTAATCCAAACCAACAATTTCAAGATCAATTAAACCGGATAGAAGGAATGATGGCAACCATGAGTCAAGACATAACCGAATTGAAAAGCTTCAGGGATGATGTGAGAGCTACCTTAAGAAACCATGGTGAAAAACTCAAGAGGATGGAGTCTCAAGTAGGAGAGCTATCTCAACAGGCCCCCAAATCAACTGCAGTGTTCCCTAGTGACACAGAAAAGAATCCTAAAGGGGAACAAAAGAGAGTGAGATGGGAAGAATGCAAAGCCATCACCATATTGAAGGAAGTCTCAGAAGAAGAAGGAATCAGGCCCTCAGAGCAGGAGCCAGAAATCTTGAAGGAAGGTGTGGAAGAAGCTAAGCAGGAAAGTGAAACTGAGCAAGCCAAGGAACTGCAAAAAGGCACGATGGAAACATACCAACCAAAAGCACCATTTCCTCAGAGGTTAGGAGGAGGTGAAAAAGGGAAAACCTATTCAAGGTTTTTAGAGACATTTAAGTCTCTCCATATCAATATTCCCTTTCTTGAGATTCTCCATCAAATGCCTACACACATCAAGTATTTAAAGGAATTGTTGAGCAAGAAAAGAGTTTTGAAGGGAGGACAAACGGTAACAATGAACAAAGAATGCAGTGCCCTCATCAAGAAGGACACAGTCTCTAAGAAAACAGACCCAGGAAGTTTTCATATTCCTTGCATCATAGGAGAAACAAAAATTGACAGAGGATTCTGTGATCTAGGAGCTAGCATAAATGTGATGCCTCTAACTCTTGTGAAGAGGCTACAACTGAATGAGGTGAGATCCACTGATGTAATCATACAACTGGCTGACAAAACTCAGAAGCAAGCTGAAGGGGTAGTTGAGAATGTGCTGGTGAAAGTGGGAGATTATTACTTCCCCACAGACTTTGTCATTTTGGACATGGAGGAAAGCTACTTACACCCTATCATTCTGGGCAGGCCATTTCTAGCCACTACTAGAGCACTCATAGATGTAGAACAAGGAGAGCTAATTTTGAGAATACATGATGAACAGCTCATTTTCAATGTTTTCAAACCTGCATCTGAGCCTGAACCAGAACATGAAAAGCCTAAGGATGAGAGTAGCCATCTGTGTTTGGAGGAAAGCAATCCGGCAGCTGAAACTCTGAAACAGTTCTTGGAAAGCAAACAAGAATTGCAAGAGTTAAAGCCACAAGAATCAATAGAAACAGATCAGAAGGATCCTCCTGGCATAAGGGTCAATGAAGAAAGCTTCAAGAGAAAGGGAAGAATTGTAAAGAAATTGCCAAGAGGGTGGAGAAACAAGAAAATTCCCACTGAAGGTTTCTCTCCGGGAGATGAAGTGATATCAAGTCATTATCTGCCAATCCCACCTGGCCTCAAAACCATTCCTTCCCAGCTCCCTCAAGTGTTCACAATCAGGAAAGTTCTTTCTATGGAACATTTAGAGGTCATGAAGGAATCAAGTGGAGACGTTTGCATAGTGAGAGGAGAAGACGTCAAGCACTACAATCCACCCTAACAAGGGACAACCGTCAAGCTAGTGACGTTAAAGAAGCGCTTCATGGGAGGCAACCCATGTTTTTAATATCCTTACTCTTTTTTGTGTTGTTTTGCATCTAATAAAGCATGGTTTCTTATGCATGAACTTGAATCCTCAGGACAACTGCTGAAAGAGTGCACTAAACATTGCATATAAAATACAATTTGTCTCTAAGTTTGGTGTGCCTGAGGGCACCCCAAACTTTATTCAAAATGCATTCAATTTTTCATGCAAAGAGCACAACCAAACATTAAGTTTGGTGTTCCTCTTTGAACACGGTTCATGAAAAGCAAGAAGTTCCTCTGGGTTTCGAAATTCATGACAAGTAAACCATTCGCATGTTTTAATACTTTGGTTTCAATTACTTAGGGTAGTAACTTTGTTTAGAATCAAAGAGCCAAAGTGACTATGATTTATTAGAATTATGCACATTCATTAAGGACAACCAATATGGATTTCATGTCATTAGGAGACTTTACCAAACACTAAGTTTGGTGTCCAATAATAAGTGTGCATACATACAAAAGTCACGGCTATAAGCTCATGAAGTCAATCATTGATTTACATGTGCAAGTACTACTCATCATTCACATGGACCGAAAAATGATAGCAAACTTGTTTGTTTGTGCAGGTACAAAAGAAAAGACAAAAATGGAGGAAAAAGACAAAGGGAGGTACGGTGCTTGGTCAAAAAGAAAGTTCACAAGTCTTTGAAGCTAACACATGGGAAAAGGAAGTTCTGCAAGAAAAGATTGTTACATGTACAACCTAATGCACCCAGAATACTTCCAAGAAGATGAAAAGCAATTCGTCCTTCTCCCTAATTCATATATTTACCATCAAGCCACCCTTCACAAACCACCCTAGCCGTCCATTTTTCACTTAAGGGCCCTATAAAGAACCACTTGGGGAACGAGTTCAACACCACCAAATCTCCTTCATGCACATTTTCTTCATCATAGCACAAACTATCTCTTGCCGAAAACAACCTCCCCACATTTCCAACAACACCTCTTGCTTCACCTTGTCAACTTTAGCTTGTCACTTATCCCAAAACTAAAGAACCAATGGCAGCTTCATCTAGCCACAAAAGAAGAAAAGACAAGCAACCAATGGAGGAGAACAGGGAATTCGATGCAAGGAGATACAAATCAGTTTTCCATGAGATTCAAGCCGAATGGATGAGACCTAAAAGGGTACTAGCTGAGGTTCCCTTTGACCTTGAAAAGGATGAGTTCCCAGGTGTTTGGGAGAAGATCAAAAAGAGGAAGTGGGAGCTCCTGACTAAGCCAATCACTAAAATCAACATCAACTTGGTGAAGGAGTTCTATGCAAATGCAGTGAGGGAAGACTCAACCAAGAAACCCACATACAAAAGCTATGTGAAAGGGGTGGAAGTTGACTTCAGTCCCAAAGCAATCATGAAAACTCTTGGCCTGAAAAACATACATTTCAGCCAAGCAGGTTATGAAGAAAGGATGATAGGAGAACCTGACTATACAACTATTGCTGAAGACCTTTGTGCCATCAGAGCTGAATGGGTGAGAAAAACAAGAGGGGCTCCAAGAGTCTTGAGAAGGGGAGACCTAACACCGGAAGCTAAAGGGTGGTATGCAATAGTTAGGAGATCCATCCTACCCACTGCAAACTCTTTAGAAATAGTCCCTAAAAGAGCCATCTTGCTACATTGCATTATGGTGGGAGGGGAAATCAAAGTTCATAAACTCATTGCTGAACAGATACAAGAGTTTAGTGAGAAAAGTGACCCTGAATCCTGGCTCCACTTCCCTAGCACCATCATTAGACTATGCATCGATGCCCAAGTACCACTTGAAGATGAAAGACCTAATTGGCTATATCCGGGATTGGCCATAACTGCGTACAGAATGACTCTTGGCCCAACTCCTCCAAGACATACAAAAAGAAGAAATGAAGAAGGGCAACAAGCGGAAGAAGAGCAAGAAGCTGAACAAGAAGGACAGGAAGGAGAAGACAGAGAAGAAGAGCAAGAAGAGCAAGCAATTCCAGAAAGAAGACAACGAACTCCTAGAGACCCCATGGATATGAGCAGAATGCAGGAAATCATGGAAGGAATGTCTCAACAATACATGAGGTCTCAGGAGAGACAAGAGGACTTTCACCTAAAAATGATGGATATGCAAAGGAACTTTGAATCAAGATTCTTGGATCTGCAAAGGGAACAGAATTTACACTTACAGGAATCCTTCAGCCACATATGCCAACACCAAGATGCCAATGTCTTGGCAATCAAGGAAGCCACCACTTTACAGAATGCAAGATACTCAGTCCAAGCTGATTACAACATCAGTTCGCAAATCAAGCTTAACTACATAGGGGAACATCTACACAAGATGGACCCAGCATTCCCAGCTTTTGATGAGTATTTCAAAGGGAGGAAAGAAGGAGAAATAAACAAGGCAATGATCCTTGAAAAAGGAGTGGAAGAAACAATGAAAAAGGCTGGATTCTGGAAAAAGCTCATAAGAAAAGACAAAGGAAGCACAAGTGGTCAAAAAGAGGCAGGAAGCAAGAAGAAGCAGGATCCCAAGAATTAAGAAGAATCAAGCAATAAATAAGAGGTGGTCTCGTTCCTTAATAATCAAATGATAATTGGTGAATTGTCTTTATGAGCTTTCTTTCATCACAAGTCATTTAAGTGTTATGTGGAGTTTTTTTAGTATGTGTGTCTGTTTATTGCTTTGAATAAAGTGAATACCTAGATGTTTGGATATAACTCCACCTTCTTAAACAAATGCTTGCCATGCTTGTTCTGTTTCCAAAAATAAAAGAAAAGTTTGAACAAAAGTAACTTGGCTAAATTAGTGACAAATCAAGTAGAATTAAGTGGTGGTATGCATGCTTGATTGTTCAGTCAGATCACTGGGAATAGAGTGTAGAATTATCATTTTTTATGTAGAAATTGAAAACTGTCTATGGATCTTGATGAATAAATGTCTTTGGCCATGAAAAAGAAAGAAAAAGAAGAAGAAAAAGCCACTGAAAAAGGGCAACCAAAAAGCAAAAAAATTGAGAAAATAAGCTAGGCACCAATGGTTTGAACTTCTGAGACAAATGCCTGTGGTGTTTATGTATTAAGGATATGCTTGGATGACTAGGTTCTGAGGAGTGTTTCAACACTCGGTAACTTGGGTTAACTAACCCGGGATTATCAACCAAAAGTCCATTATCAAGAGCAACCTAAATACAAAACATTTAGTCACACAAAGAGGTGCTGGGCACCAATGTCTCAAGAAGAAATGTGAACTAAAATGCCTGGAGTGGATATGTGTAGTGCACTGATAAGAAAAAGAAAATGCCAAAGGCTTGTGCAACACATGACACTAAGCAAACAAGGAGCAAAGGAGCTCTAAGAAAAAGAAAAGAAAAATAAAGAAGAGAAAAGTGCCAAGGACATAAGAATAACAAGAGGCCATAGCAGTGTTTGATGGATGCAATGAAAAAGTGATAATCTTACCTGATAAGTATGAAAAAGTGATGCTGCAACTTTCTGCATAAAACCCTTCTGATGAACTTCAAATGCTTGCTAATATAGCCAATGTAATTGCTTTCTGTTTCATACTTTCTTCTCAAATAACTCAGGACTTGCTTAGGGACAAGCAAGTATTAAGTTTGGTGTTGTGATGCCAAGGCATCTTAGGCTAGTTTCACTAGCATTTTTCTGTTAGTTTTAGTTATTTTATGCATTTTCTTGAGCTTAAAGTAACCAAGAATGGTTAAATGAATAACAAAGCAATGAACCATCCAAACAGTATGATTTTAATGCAAAATCCATGAGTTTTAGTTATATTACTTGAATGCTATGAATGGAAGATTTCTCATGAAATTTTGCAAGACTTTGATGCAATTGTTTGGATGATTTCAGGGAAGAAGAGGCTAAGCAAGGAAGCAACAAAATCAATAAAGAAAGCTTGAATATCACATGTGGAGTTTAAGTTCCAGTTTAAGCCTAAACTGGAGCTTAAACGCCAGAATCATAAAGGCTAAGAAATGCTGAAACTGAAGTTTAACCTCCAGTTTAACCTTAAACTAGAGGTTAAACGCCAGAATGGAAGTCTCACCAAAGAAGCATTTCCACGTTTAACCTCCAGTTTGACCTTAAACTGGAGGTTAAACGCCAGAATGAGAATGCCAATCAGGAAGCATTTCCACGTTTAACCTCCAGTTTAACCTTAAACTGGAGGTTAAACGCCAGAAATGGGAAGTGCACCAGGGAGCCATTTCCACGTTTAAGCTCCAGTTTGACCTTAAACTGGAGCTTAAACGTGTTCGACCAAGTTTCTCCTCCAGGGTTGCTTTCTCCATTTCCACGTTTAAGCTCCAGTTTAACCTTAAACTGGAGCTTAAACGTGTTCGACACCTCCAGGGCTACCTTTCTCAGCTTCCACGTTTAAGCTCCAGTTTAACCTTAAACTGGAGCTTAAACGTGTTCGACCTCCAGGGCTGCCCTTCCTATCTTCACGTTTAAGCTTCAGTTTAACCTTAAACTGAAGCTTAAACGTGTTCGACTACATGACTCTCCAAGGCTGCCTTCTTCCATTTCCACGTTTAAGCTTCAGTTTAACCTTAAACTGAAGCTTAAACGTGCTTCTACAAAAGGCTTCACTGGAAGTGTCTGGCGTTTAAGCTGCAGTTTAAGCTTAAACTGCAACTTAAACGCCACTCTTGGAAAAGGTTTCTGGGCCAAAAATATTGCGGTTTAAAGTTAGTCTTTGAGCACAAACATTAACTTAAACTTACTCTGGCATGAAACCCAATTGAATATCATGGTTTATGGGATTGGGCCTGAAGGATTGATGAGTCTGAAATTTCAATTTGTTGAGTCATGTATTATTATTTGATTATCACTAAGTTGGCTCAATGAATGTTACAGAATTTGGATCAGCAGCCTCATCAAGATTATGGATCATAATCCCAAAGCAAAAGGAAAGCAGGGAGAGGCCTCAAAGCCCAAGAAACACAACAGAAGCTCAATATAGAAAGGGTATAAATAGGATAGAATTTAAGTTAGGAAGGACTTTTACCTTTTCATTTAGCTAGTTTTCATTTCTTTGTAATTGAATTCAGAGCTATGACTCACTAAACCCCCTTTCATTGGGTTAGGGAGCTCTATTGTAATTCAATGAATCAATAATAGTTTATCTTCTTCTTCAATCTTTTCTCTTGAATTTTGTTAGAAAGCTTCTCGATCTAATTCCATTGGGTAGTTGTCTTGGGAAAGAAACTACCCATAATTGGAATCCTTCGGAACCTTGGGAAAGGAATGGAGGATTCATGCTAGAGAAGCTTTCTCACAGTGAATTGGATTGGGGTTTGGATGGATATTGTGACATGTAATCCTACCAAATTGTGGTTCATGAAACTGTGTGGTATAATCAGTGATCGAGCATCATCTCTTCTTATGAACATTTAAACCAAGGGATTGGGAATTTGTTTGTTTTTAGAGAGAATTGGTGAGCCAAGGGATTGGGATCCAATCATATAAGATTGCCAAGCAAAATTTAATGAACGTATTGGTTGAGGAAGAGATAAACATGTTTTGATTCGGAGATCTCAATATCTCCTATAACCCAATGAATTCCCCATTTCTGATTTCCACTTTCTCTTTACATTCTGCAACTAAATTCATGCAATCACCCCCATTCCCTTTTATTTTCAGCAATTTAGCTTCTGCTCTTTAATTCATGCAATTTAAGATTCCGCCATTTCAATTTCTTGTCATTTACTTTTCCCGCCAATTTTACATTCCGCAATTCTCATCTAAATCTTGATTCCGCTCAACTAGAATACACTTCTAATCCGAATTGCTCATTCAACCAATCCTTGTGGGATTCGACCTCACTCTATTGTGAGTTTTTACTTGACGATAACCGGTGCACTTGCCGGAAGGAATTTTGCCGATCGTGCAATTTCCTAGATCGTGGCATAACTAGTTTATGCGCATCAGATATAATCCGTGACACTCATCATTATTCTCAATTCTATGAACGCGTGCCTGACAACCCCTTCCGTTTTATCTGAGCTCAACATAGTCATTGGGCGACAACTTGAGTGCGTATCTCTTGGGTATCTAATACACGGACCGAGTCTATGAGATTAGTATCTTCGTGGTATAGGCTAGAACCAATAGGCAGCATTCTTAGGATCCAAAAAGTCTAAACCTTGTATATGGTATTCCGAGTAGGATCCGGGAATGGATGACTGTGACGAGCTTCAAACCTACGAATATTGGGCACAGTGACAGTGTGCAAAAGGACAACGGTCCTATTCTGATGCTAGCGGGAACCGACAGATGATTAGCCGTGCGGTAGCTGTACATGGTATTTTTCATCCGAGACGAGCAATCCGACAGTTGATTAGCCGTGCAGAGAACGTACCTGGTATTTTTCATCCGAGAGGATCATACAGCTTACCATGGAAGGGAGCACGCATGGTTGGAAGAAGGCAATAGGAAAGCAAAGGTTCAGAAGCAATAAAGCATCTCCAGACGCTTATCTAAAATTCCCACCAATGAATTACATAAGTAACTTTATTTTATTTTATGTTTTATTTATCTTTTAATTATCAAAACCTCATAACCATTTGAATCCACCTGACTTAGATTTACAAGGATGACCATAGCTTGCTTCAAGCTGACAGTCTCCGTAGGATCGACCCTTACTCACGTAAGTATTACTTGGACGACCCAGTGCACTTGCTGGTTAGTTGTGCGGAGTTGTGAAAAGTGTGAATCACAATTTCCCACACCACCAAACAACTAATCAAAGTTCTAGCAAAATCACTAGGTCTTTGCATCAATTATAAAATCAATTAATTCTAGCTTAAAACCTATGATTTTGTGTAAAATAAATGATATTTGATTGATTCAACATAATCATGAAAATCCACTCCAATTACTTATGGTGCAAGAAAGTGCATAAAACCTAATGAAACTAATGAAAAATGCTTGTAAAACTAGCATAAGATGATTTGTCATCAATAGCTTAGAATTTAAGTTAGGAGCACTTTTTTACTTTCTGGGCACTTTTACATTCTATTGTATTTTTCATTCTCTGTTTGTTAATTTCCAGAATGTATCTTTCAATTCCAATTTCCATTTGGGAGCTATGAACAACTAAACCCCTTTCATTGGGTTAGGGAGCTCTATGTAATTCAATGGATCAATAGTAGTTTTCATTAATCTTCTTCTTTCTTTTCTCTTGATTTTACTAGAAAGCTTTCGGTCTTCATCCAACTGGATGGTTATCTTGGGAAAGAAGCTATTCATAATTGGATCTCCTTGGGACCTTGGAAGAGGAATGAGGAGATCATGCTAGAATTGCTTTCTCACATTGGATTAGATTGGGGTTTGGATGGATACAGTGACATGTAATCCTACCAACACTTTGATCTATGAATTTGTGTGGTATAATCGGTGACCAAACTTCATCTCTTCCCATGAGCAATTAAATCAAAGAATTGGGCAATTGTTCATGCTTAGAGAGATTGGTGAGCCAAGGAATTGGGATCCAATCACTTAAGATTATCAAGGAGATCAATGAATGCATTGATTGCGGAAGAGATGCAAATGAATTTGATCCGGAGAGTTATATATCTCCTGAACCCAATGAATTCCCCATTATCTGATCTACCCATTCTATTTACTTTTTTCTCTTTAATTTCATGCTAATTCCCCCTTCCCATTTAATTTCTTGCAATTTAAGCTTCTGCACTTTAATTCCCTGCAATTTAATTTTCTGTTCCTTTAATTTCTTGCAATTTAAGTTTCCCACCAATTTTACTTTCTTCAATCCAAATTAAATTATGATTTCGCTTAACTAGAACAATTCATCAATTATAATTTATCGATCTACCAATCCCTGTAGGATTCGACCTCACTCTACAGTGAGTTTTACTTGACGACAATCCGGTGCACTTGCCGGAAGGAAATTTGTTGAGAGGCAAGTTTTCAGTGAATCACTTCCTTTGGGAGAAACAAGATTTAAGTTTGGTGTTGTGATGACAAGTCATCTTAGGCTAGTTTCACAAGCCTATTTCATTAGTTTTTACTTGGTTTTCATGCATTTTTAGGCAATGAGTGTTTGAGTGAGAATTTCATGCTTGTCTTGATTCAATCAAACATTAGTAATTTTATGTATTTTTATTAGATTTCTTGCAAGATTTAGTCGATAATATGAATGATGCAAGATTTGATGATTATGCAAAGGCTTTGATGTATCTGTTTGGTTGATGACAGGTGAAAAGATGAAGGAAAAGAAGCAGAAAGCACAAAATAAGCTCAAAGGAAGATTTCTAGACACATTTTTTTGAGGTTTGAGCACGCTTTGGAGCCTTAGGCCACGCTTTTGATCTAAACAAGTAGAGCGCTCTTGGCATGAGAACGCTAGGTTCTCTTGCGATGCGCACGCGTACAAGACGCTTACGCATCAGGTAATGATTTTTGAAGACCCACGCGTAGGCGTGTATGACGCGTACGCGTGGATGTAATTGGCGCTCATTTGAAAAGAAAGCGCTTTGTTAGCTTAATAAGCGCCTTCGAGAAAGTTTCAAATTTGGGATTAAAGATTTGGTATCGACGCGCACGCGTACATGACGCGCCTGCGTCGATGGAGCATCTATGAAGAAACACGCGTGTGCATGGCTGACGCGTACGCATAGAAGTGCCATGTTCGAAGGGCCACGCGTACGCGTAAGGGATGCGTACGCATGGGTAGCGTTCGTTGCATGAACGCTACGCTCTTTTGGAAAGCACTACGAGGGACGCGTAAGCGTATAGCACGCATACGCGTCACAAGTCCAATTTCTGAAGGTCACGCATACGCGTAGCTGACGCATACGTGTGGATGGGCCAAAAATGCAAAAGGACGCGCAAGCGTATGGGACGCGTACACGTGGGTGTAAAAACGCTACGTTCTCCAAATGAATGCTACACTCTCCTAGAAGTGCATTTCTGCTCAATTAATTTCATTCTAAGCCCAATTGAACTACAAGCAAGCAAGCCCACTCAGATCACTCAAGCAAAGGCACAAGGAGCATCTAGAATAAGATTTTCATTTAATTGTAATTTGTTTTGAATTTCATTTCAATTTATAATTTAGGCAAGCCTATATAAAGGCCTCAGTTTCATTTCAAAGGGAACTCACACAGACAGTAGGCTGCATTAGTAGTAGGCAGCAGTAGGAGTAGGAGTAGGAGTAGAATAGAAAGCTTTCTGATACACTTTTTTTTTCCTTTTCTACATTTTCATATTTCAGCTATATTGAATTCAATTCACTTTTATTGCAATTTCAATTTCCTACATCTCTACTCTTTTGAAATTTTCATTTCTGCCAATTTCACCTTTCTATTACTATTACTTTCAAATTTACTTTCAAGCAATTTTAATCTTCTGCAATTGTTCTGAGTTCTGATTTACTGCTTCATTTAATTTTTCAGCACCCAATTCCCTTTACATTTGATGCAATTTACTTTCCTTGCCATTTAAGTTACTGCCATTTACATTCTGCACTTTAAATTCCTTGCAATTTACTTTTTGTTGATCAAATCTCACTCAATTCACCACTATTAGCTTAACTAAACTAATCACCTTACTAAAGTTTCTTGATCCATCAATCCTCATGGGATCGACCTCACTCTAAGTGAGTTTTACTACTTGATGTGACCCGGTACACTTGCCGGTGAGTTTGTGTGGAATCGGTTTTCCCTCATCAGATACCATTTTCATAACACAACCATAAAACAACCAACTCCATTCCGAAGCCAACCACCAACCATCACAATCTCCTGTAGATAGACTCAGTAGGATGGAACTTATGCTTGAAGAAATCAGAAAAAGAAGAGAAGAAGATCAACTTGAAAGGATAGAACTCCTCCTTAAAAAAATGACAAAGATAAATGAAGAGGAGAAAATAGCAACAAGGGAGCATGAAGAAAAATTGAGGCAGACAGCATAGTCCTATTTTAAAGAACAATTCATTGAAGAGCTGAGATCTCATAGAGAGACCACTTCACTCTCTCCAGAAACTGAGGAGTTCATTCAATGGTCCAGAGCCTTGACAGAAATATAAGCCATCACTTTCAGAAACATTGAAGCACATTTAAACAATATAGCAAAACACTTTGAAGTGGTGCCTAGCAAGGAGGATGAGGACCAAATGGTGAGTACAAGGGAGGAATCAGAAGAACAAGAAAAAGAGGCACTCATACCAAGTGAGATTTCTATGAAGAAGGAGGAGGTTGTAAGAGTATATAAGCCTAAGGGTCCATACCCACAGAGGCTACTAGGGGTGCCAAAGAAACATGAAAAATCACTCCCAAAAGACTCAATGCAACATCATGTAGAAGAGAGGGAGGAAGCCAATCAAGGGAGTCCACACTCTAATGAAACAGAGAATTGCATAGAGGGTGAGTTTATTGAACCACTAATTCAAGAAGCTCTTGATGAAAAAGATGCTCCAACTGTCCAACAATACCCAGGTCTTGAGATCAAAGAAGTGAAGGCAGTAAATACAAGCACCAAGAGGAGGATTGTGACCGAGAAACAAAGGACCATATCCATGAAAAAGAGAAGGTCAAAGGACAGTCCAACTCCTGATCCATCAAGCAAGTTCACTTAAGCAAATCACAAAAGAAAGCTTGCTGAAAAGAGGAATTCACAACAAGGGGCATCTCTTGGCTCCTTTTTCCACTGGAGATCATTCCTCTTAACAAACTGGAAGAAGCGAAAAAAATTGATAAACAAAATGTCAAGCTAATGACATTAAAGGAGCACTTGTTGGGAGGCAACCCAACCAAAGGTAGTTTTCTTTTCCTAGTTATTTCACTAAAAGAGTTAAGTAAATTTCTCTGTATTGCAAGGAGCTAAGTTTGGTGTTGCACACCAAAAACAATCCAAGGGTGAATGTGGGATTCTAAGTTTGATGTTCCACCAATGATTTTATTAAGAGCACATTCCAACCCTCAGCATAATTAATCAGTAGCTCCAAACAATAACAGAAATTACTTAACAATTGTTTAATTTCTAGTTCCTAGTTATTTTCTTAATAAAAGCACATGAGGTCCTCTGCATGTACTCAATCTGCTGCATTAAGCAAGGAACTAAGTTTGGTGTTCACACACCCACTTAAGTTCAGAAAACCACAAGCATACATGCATGCTAACTATTTCTCAAGTGCTTGTGGAACAAGCAACTTCCAATAACCTTGCAGGTATTCAATCAATCTTATGGAAGAATTATGCACCATCATCCAAGAAGACAAATAAGGGTACAACAGCTAGGGATGATGATGACAAGAATGCAACAAGAAGAATCCAAGAGGTTGTATTGTTACTTGACTGTCTTTAGCTTTAGATGTTAATTGAAGTTGCAATTGTAACCCAGCTGATTAGCTCATCTGTCAATTACATTCTGTTTGTTTGTTTCTTCAATTTCCATTTCAAGTATGCTAGTCTAAGAGTTTTTCTTCATTTTCATCTACTTAGATACATGCTTGATGCACAGAAAACTTGTCTCACAACAAATCTCCCTTCGGCAAGTGTACCGAATTTGTCGTCAAGTAAAAACTCACAATAGAGTGAGGTCAAATCCCACAGGGATTGATTGATCAAGCAACTTTAATTAGAAGAATGTTCTAGTTGAGCGAATCCAGGATTTGGGTTGAGAGTTCCAGAAAATAAAATGGCGGGAATGTAAATAACAGAAAAGTAAATGCTAGAATTAAAGGACTGGAAGTAAATGACTGAAAATAAATTGCAGAATTGTAAATGGGAATGGGGGATTTGCTCATAAAAGTAAATGGCAGAAATTAAAGAGAATGGGTAAGATCAGAGATGGGGAGTTCATTGGGCTTAGGAGATGTTGCAATTCTCCGGATCAAGTTCATTTTCATCTCTTCCTCAATCAATGCACTCATTGATCTCCTTGGCAATCTTAAGTGATTGAATTACAATGTCTTGCAATTTAATCTCTCAAATCTTGATCAATAGCCAATTCCTTGGTCAATTGCTCATGAGAAGAGATGAAGTATGGTCACTGATTATACCACATGCATTTCCCAAATCAAGTATTGAGAGGGTTATAGTCACATACCTATCCAAACCCAATTTGGTCCAGCATGAGAAAGCATTTCTAGCTTGATCTCTTCATTCCTCATTCAAGGTTCAAAAGAGATCCAAGTTTGAATAGCTTCTTTTCCAAGATAACTACTCAATTGAATGAAGATCGAAAGCTTTCAAGTAAAATCAAGAGAAAAGATAGAAGAAGGATAATGAAGATTAGTATTGATCCATCAAATTACAATAGAGCTCCCTAACCCAATGAAAGGGGTTTAGTTGTTCATAGCTCTAGAAAATGAAAACAAAGATGGAGAATACATCATAGAACTAGAAATTGTAGAGAAAGTAAAATGCAGAGAGTAATTCTCTTTTTCCAATCTTCCAGAACTCCTTAACAATTCAAAGCTACTCCTATATATACTACTTCTCTCAACTTCTAGTTGGATCTTCAAGTCTTGGGCCTTTGGATCTTGAGTTTGAAGCAGTTCTCTTCTTCATTTGGGCTTGGCTTTACTTGCAGAGAGAAAATGTGAAGTGGGCAGAGACTTTAGCTTAGGACGTTAGGGGTGTTAACGTTTAGTGAAAATATAAGTTCGAGAACGTTAGTGACAATCAACTTTCTCACTAACGTTACTAAGTAAAAGCCACGTTAACTTCAACGTTAGTGGCATAAACGTTGCCACTAACGTTGCCTCTAAGTCCTTCGCACACGTTATTGAGACTTAACATTTCCAATAACTTTGAAAAGCCCCCTTTGTTCCCACGTTAGAGCCCACGTTAACTTAGTTAACGTGGCTCTTTAACGTGGGCTTGCCATCCTTCGAGAACGTTAGTAACACTTAACATTGTCACTAACGTTCCAAGGTGCCCCTATGCCTCACGTTAGAGTCCATGTTAACTAGGTTAACGTGGCTTCTAACGTGGCCATGCTTAGCCATCCCCAACGTTAGTGACAATGTTGAGTGTCACTAACGTTGGCCATTCTTTCACTCATCAACGTTAGCTTCCACGTTAACTAGGTTAACGTGAAAGTTAACGTGGCTCCTTGGGGGTTGTGTGGTTGCTTCCAACGTTAGTGACAATGTTGGGTGTCACTAACGTTGTCACTAACGTGGTATATTTCTCCTTAGGCCAACGTTTGTGACAATGTTGAATGTCACTAACATTGGCGCTTCTCCCCCTTTCTAACATTAGAGGCCACGTTAACTAAGTTAATGTGGACTCTAACGTGGCCACTTATGAGCATTTGCCAACATTAGTGACAATGTTAAATGTCACTAACGTTGGCTCAACTTCCCTTCTCCACGTTAGAGTTCACGTTAACTTAGTTAACGTGACTCTTAGCGTGGTCAATGATGGCTTTGAGAACGTTATTGGCAATCACTTTTCTCATTAACTTTGCAAGTTACCTCCCATTCCTTGCTTCCTTTGGTCCTGAAATCAAGCAATAGAGTGCATCAAAGTTCTAGTCCAAGTCATGGGTAATGCAACATACAATTTGTCACTAAACTCATGCAAAATCCTCATGAAATAATGTAAAATGCACAATGTATGCTTGAATCAAGGTGTAAGTGAATATCTACCCAAAACTAGCTTATTTCCTAAGGAAATGCATGAAACTAACCTAAAACCAGTAAAGAAAAGGTCAGTAAAACTGGCCAAGATGCCCTGGCATCACAACACCAAACTTAAAGCTTGCTTGTCCCTAAGCAAGTACTGGAACAAGAGAATGATGAATGGAATGCCAAGAGCAATGAGTCATTCTTGTGGAAGTCATATCACTGATTTTATGGTGGTTTCATGCATAGCATCTTAGGTTCATTCCTGGCTTTCAGACCTTTATCATGTCTTAAAACACTCACTTTGCTTATATCCCATGAGACTTTTATTCATTGATCCCTTTATTGTCATTTCAGAGCTTATTGGTGTTCTTAGGCTAAGTCCTCTGTAAGGGGGCAAATTTTTAAGATAAGCTTTCAGCCAACACTCCCGAACCAGTTGGTTCAAGGTGCTAGGTGTTGAAGCACTCCTAAAGACTTACTCCCTCAAGTCTCTCCCCCATACATACACACCACAAGCATATAGTTCATTTATTTTCCTTCTTGAGACCTTGGTGTCCAGCACCTCTTTGGGTTACTAAATGCTCTGTGGTGAGGGTTACTCTTGATGATGGATTTTCAGCTGATAATCCCGGGCTAGTTAACTCAAGTTACCAGGTGATAAAGCACCCCTAAGAGCTTATTCATCCAAGTAGATCCCTCACACAGGAACACCACAGACACATATCTTAAGATCAAAACCATTGGTGCCTAGCCTTATTGCTTACTCTTTTTCTTTTGTTTTTCCACTTTCATTATTCTTTTCTCTTTCTCTTATTAGGATCTTGTCATATACTTAGTCTCATGAGTATATTCAAAGCAAAGTATTCAGGCCAGATAGTTGTCATCCCACCTTATGGTTGAACCAACTTAGCTAACTTATGATCATACCACAAATTCATGAATGTACTCCATAATATGAACTCCACTCTGGTCTTTTGAAATATAAGCATTCTCTCTTCATTTGATTAAAAAAGGACAAGCATACAAGTAAGTAAAGTAGGGATGCAGTGACATAAAGACTAGTGCACATAGACCTATTCAGAACTTAAAAGACAGAATTTAAAAAGGATTTAAACTAACATGGAAGCATGTTCTATTTCATACAAGATCTTCCTTATTTAAAACATAGAGAAAGGTGAACTAAAGAAGGAACTCGACAACCTTTTACTGTTGTGGATGTCCATGCTCTTTTCCTTGCTTGTCCTCCTTGTTTCCTCTTGCATTTCCTCGCATCCGTGCCAATCTTGCTTGCTTCCAATCCTCAAGTGCCTTCCTCACTGACTCATGACTCTCCTCCACCCTTTGTCTTTCCTTTCGTGCTAATTCATCCTTCATTTCGTCATACCTGGCTATTCCTGGATGCAATATTGGCAGCTGTCCCACTAAGTAGCCGAGCCTGGCTTGAGTGTTTATGTGATGTCCTGTTTCGCTCATGTAAACTCCTTCTGTGAATGCCCTTTGCTCGTCCAATAGTTCTGCCTGTTCTATTTGTCTTCGATGCATCTCATGTATGTGTGCCCCTTGATGTGCTTGGATGTTGATTAGCCTCTGGGTGGATTCTTGTTCCTCGTTTTGCCTTTGTTCCATCCTGTTGAATGTTTCTCCCCATTGTTGTCCTTGACTTAGTTGCTGTTCCATCATTTGCCTTTGCCACTCACCTTGCTGAGTCATCCATCTTGAGAGTGTTTCCTCTTGCTTCCCCATCATCTGTAGTTGAAGCTCCTTCTGTGCTTCTTGGCTTTCCAAATATTGTCTAGACAAGCCATCGATGGCCTCCTGCAATTGGTGCATGTCCAAGGTCTGTTGTGCTTGACCCTCTAAGACTTGTCCTTCCACTACTTGAGGGGCTGTCCTCTTCCTTTGCTTCCGCTGAGGCAAAGGGGATGCTGCAGCATTCATCCCTCGTACAGTTATTGGGATGCCTTCCTTTATCCACATGGGGTTCTCATCTTCAAAAACTACCCCAGCTTTCTTGCATATTCGGTAAATAGTGCTGGGGTAACCTAACGTTCCTCTTGAGTCGCTTTTCTCTGCCATCTTTCTAATACCTTCAGCTATGAGTTCATGAACCTTGATTTCTCCTCCCTTCAGTATACAGTGCACCATTGTGGCTCTCTTGACATTCACCTCCGAGTTGTTTGCAGCTGGGAGAATAGACCTTCTCACTAGCTCAAACCACCCCTTGGCTTCAGGAGTGAGATCTGTTCTCTTGATGAACTTTGGTTTATTTCCTGCTCCCCTTTCCCAGTCAGCTCCTGGTACACCAATATCTTGCAGAATCTGGTCATAATTGGGGTTGTCCAATCTTGAGTGATAGCTTTCTTCTTCAAACTGTATAGAACGTAACTTCAATGCCTTCATGACACTCATGGGACCAAAGTCCACCATCTTTCCTCTCACAAAGCTTGTGTAAGACTTATCCTTCTTATCATATCGAACCGCATTTGCATAAAATTCTCTTATGAGGTTTGCATTCAACTTAATGACCGGGTCAGTGAGGAGCTCCTATCTTCTCTTTTCTATCTTCTCTGTGATTTCGGGGCACTCAGTCTTTTTAACTTGAAATCCCAGCTCATAAATGATTTCCTTATCAACCATCCACCCGTATTGCAATGCATGATGCAAGCTTCTAAATCTCTTTTCATCATATGGGTGTTCTTCCATGGGTTCCTTTCCCTTCCTTCTTGTAGAACCCGAAGACGCCATGAATGAAAGTTAATATGTGAAGGTAGCAAAGTTGTGAAGATTTTTGGTTGTTTAAGGTTTTATTGCGATGAAGAGAGTGAGGTGGGAAAAAGGTTTTTAATGGGGTAGGGAGTGTCTTGTACCGAAATGGAGAGTGGTGAAGATTGGGTAATGACAATGAAGGTGGGTACAGAACAAGGGTCATTATATAGAAAAGTTGTGAGAGAATGGAGGGTGTGGATTGATTGAATGGTTGCTTGATGGACGGTTGGGGTTATGCATGGATAAAAGACAAGGATCATCACTTTATGAATGAGATTGCTCGGTCTTTTAGGAGTTCCATTTTTCCCATGTTGCATGGCAACATTTTCCAATGTATTCCCTTTTTAAAACAAGTGTGCAGCCCTTCCTTTTGTGGTGTCCGATCCTTCCTTGTTTAGTTGTCCAATCCATCCCTTTTTATGCTTCTTTTCTTTTCCTATAAAGATTTAAAATAAGGAAATTAATATCATAAAAATCAAACTCTACGGCTAGAATAATAAAGAGAAGAAAAAGATTTTGTTTATTTATGAATTTCAACTAACTCACTACTTGTGTATCCTTATGCATTTTGGTGGCACCATGGGGTGACACCAAACTTAGTTTGAAGCAATGTGATGAAAAGTTTTGTTCAAAGCTCCCAAGACTAGCATGCATCTTGGTTTGCTTTGAACACCAAACTTGTTCTTCACTATATACTGCATGATAAAGATTTCACCAAGTGTTTGTCAAGTTTGGGTTGAAATTCATAAACATTGATTTATTCATTATTTTAAAAACATATAGAACATGGGTTGCCTCCCATGCAGCGCTTCTTTAGCGTCACTAGCTTGACGTTTTTCCCTCATCAGGGTGGTTGGTAGTGCTTAAAGTCCTCCCCTCTTGCTGTGGACTTATATCCATTGGTTGGATCAATGATCTCCACATGTTCCAGGGAAAGAACTCTGTTGATAATGAAGACCTTAGGTAACTGAGATGGTACAGTAGGGAGATTAGGGGGAATATCTGGGAAATAAGTTGAGACCACTCTATCCCCTGGAGAGAAGTCTTCTGTAGGGATCTTCTTGTTCCTCCACCTCCTTGGTACCTTCTTCTTTGTTCCTTTTGAGGTTGCCTTCCCCTTGGTGACCTCTTTTTCTAAAGGAGTTGTGATGCTGTCTTTACCTGCCTCTAGAGGTTTAGGTTCCTCCAATTTTTCCTTGAGCTGTGGCAATTGCTGTTTTCCTTGTTTATCAATTAAGGGAATCTCAGAATGAACTGGCTGTGCTTCAGTGCTTGTCTCCTCCATCAGTGTCTCATTATCATTTGTGCTTAGTTCCTTATCCTCTTGCTCTGTTTCTTGTGAGAGTTTGAAAACATTGAAGCTGAGTCGTTCATCATGGATTCTCAATATTAGCTCCCCTTTCTCTACATCGATAAGTGCTCTGGTTGTAGCTAGGAATGGTCTTCCCAATATGATTGGGTGAGTGTGACTCTCTTCCATGTCCAGGATGACAAAGTCTGTTGGGAGAAAGTATTTCCCAACCTTTAGCAACACATTTTCCACCACTCCTATTGCTTGCTTTTGAGTTTTGTCAGCCAGTCTGATGATTACATCTGTGGGCATTATCTCATTGATCTGCAGCCTCTTTACCAGGGATAAGGGCAGTAAGTTGATGCTGGCCCCCAAATCACATAGTGCTCTATCGAACATAGTTTCACCTATGGCACAAGGGATGTGAAAACTCCCTGGGTCTCTTCTTTTTGTAGGCAACTCAGGTTGAATAAGGGCACTACATTCCTTATTCATCACTATAGTCTGGCCTCCTTTGAGTGAGCTTTTCCTGGGAAGAAGTTCCTTCATATACTTGATGAATGCAGGCATTTGTTGAATTGCCTTGATGAATAGTATGTTCACATGCAGAGATGCAAACAAGTCTAGGAACCTTGAGTATATTCTTTTTCCCACAGCACCATTGAGCAGTTGAGGGAAGGGTGCATAGAGCTTAAGCAGCTCTTGTTGTGAGATTTCTGGTTCTTGGTGATCTTTATCCTCCTCCTTTGTTGAGTTGTCTTCAGGTTGTTCGAAAAGTTTGCCTTGCTTGTCTTCAGTCTCTTGATCACTTTGATGCCAAGGCATCTTAGGCTAGTTTCACTAGCCTTTTTCTTTTATTTTTAGTTGTTTTATGCATTTTCTTGAGCCTTAAGTAATCATTTTGGGCCAATTAGTCATGCTTGTCTTAAATCATTCAACATGAAGATTTTGATGCAAATTCCATGAGTTTTTAGTTATATTCCTTGAATGCTATGAATGGAAGAATTCTCATGAAATTTTGCAAGACTTTGATGCAATTGTTGGATGATTTCAGGAAAGAAGAGGCTAGGCAAGGAAGCAACAAAATCAATAAAGGAAGCTTGAATATCACATGTGGAGTTTAAGTTCCAGTTTAAGCTTAAACTGGAACTTAAACTACCAAGCCATATAATGCTGGAAATGGCGTTTAAGTTCCAGTTTAAGCCTAAACTGGAGCTTAAACGCCAGAATCATGAAGGCTAAGAAATGCTGAAACTGAAGTTTAACCTCCAGTTTAACCTCAAACTGGAGGTTAAACGCCAGAATGATAATGCCACTCAGGAAGGAGTTCCACGTTTAACCTCCAGCTTGACCTCAAACTGGAGGTTAAACGCCAGAATGGGAAAAGCACCAGGGAGCCATTTCCACGTTTAAGCTCCAGTTTGACCTCAAACTGGAGCTTAAACGTGTTCGACCAAGTTTTCTCCTCCAGGGTTGCTCTCTCCATTTCCACGTTTAAGCTCCAGTTTGACCTCAAACTGGAGCTTAAACGTGTTCGACACCTCCAGGGCTACCTTTCTAAGCTTCCACGTTTAACCTCCAGTTTAACCTTAAACTGGAGGTTAAACGTGTTCGACCTCCAGGATGCCTCCTTCCATTTCCACGTTTAACCTCCAGTTTGACCTTAAACTGGAGGTTAAACGTGTTCGACCTCCAGGGCTGCCCTTCCTATATCCACGTTTAAGCTTCAGTTTGACCTCAAACTGGAGCTTAAACGTGTTCGACTACATGACTCTCCAGGGCTGCCTTCTTCCATTTCCACGTTCAAGCTTCAGTTTAACCTTAAACTGAAGCTTAAACGTGCTTCTACAAAAGGCCTCACTGGAAGTGTCTGGCGTTTAAGCTGCAGTTTAAGCTTAAACTGCAACTTAAACGCCACTCTTGGAAAAGGTTTCTGGACCAAAAATATTGTGGTTTAAGTTAGTATTTGAGCACAAACATTAACTTAAACTTATTCTGGTATGAAACCCAATTGAATACCATGGTTTATGGGATTGGGCCTGAAGGATTGATGAGTTTGAAATCTCAATTTATTGAGTCATGTGTCATTATTTGATTATCATTAAGTTGGCTCAATGAATGTTACAGAATTTGGATCAACAGCCTCATCAAGATTATGGATCATAAACCCAAGGCAAAAGGAAAGCAGGGAGAGGCCTCAAAGCCCAAGAAACACAACAGAAGCTCAATATAGAAAGTGTATAAATAGGATAGAATTGAAGTTAGAAAGAACTTTTACCTTCACTTTGAGCTAGTTTTCATATCTTTGTAATTGAATTCAGAGCTATGACTCACTAAACCCCCTTTCATTGGGTTAGGGAGCTCTATTGTAATTCAATGAATCAATAATAGTTTATCTTCTTCTTCAATCTTTTCTCTTGAATTTTGTTAGAAAGCTTCTCGATCTAATTCCATTGGGTAGTTGTCTTGGGAAAGAAACTACCCATAATTGGAATCCTTCGGAACCTTGGGAAAGGAATGGAGGATTCATGCTAGAGAAGCTTTCTCACAGTGAATTGGATTGGGGTTTGGATGGATATTGTGACATGTAATCCTACCAAATTGTGGTTCATGAAACTGTGTGGTATAATCAGTGATCGAGCATCATCTCTTCTTATGAACATTTAAACCAAGGGATTGGGAATTTGTTCATTTTTAGAGAGAATTGGTGAGCCAAGGGATTGGGATCCAATCATATAAGATTGCCAAGCAAAATTCAATGAACGCATTGCTTGAGGAAGAGATAAACATGTTTTGATTCGGAGATCTCAATATCTCCTATAACCCAATGCATCCCCCAATTCTGATTACATCTTCTCTTTACATTCTGCAACTCAATTCATGCAATCACCCCCATTCCCTTTTAATTTCAGCAATTTAGTTTCTGCTCTTTAATTCATGCAATTTAAGATTCCGCCATTTCAATTTCTTGTCATTTACTTTTCCCGCCAATTTTACATTCCGCAATTCTCATCTCAATCTTGATTCCGCTCAACTAGAACACACTTCTAATCCGAATTACTCACTCAACCAATCCTTGTGGGATTCGACCTCACTCTATTGTGAGTTTTTACTTGACGATAACCGGTGCACTTGCCGGAAGGAATTTTGCCGATCGTGCAATTTCCTAAATCGTAGCATAACTAGTTTATGCGCATCAAGTTTATGGTGCCGTTGCCGGGGATTGGTTTTCGATTGACAATTCTCAAATTGGAAGTTAACTAGATTGAGCAATTTTTCTTTTCTTTTGTTAATAGTTTTTGTTTCAGTTTATTACTGCTAATTTCTGCAAATTTTAATTTGTTTTCTTTGCTTATTCACTTGTTAGCATACTAACCACTAGCGGTTTGTGATATTGCCTCACTATGGAATTTCCACTATCTTTGGATGAGTATTGTTTGAGACTGAGCACATTGCAAAAAAGAAAGGAGTATCCATCATCTTTTGGTCAATCAAAATTCATGAGAAACTCTCCACCACCACAGAATGATTCATGTTATTATGCTCATGGTGGGTGGGAGTATCAGGAACAGGAAACGGGGTACTTCCCAGAGCCACAAAATGGTCCATGTTTTGGTGAATTTGATCACTACTCAAGTTGTGGCTGGGAAGATCAAAACCAAAGAGATTTCACTTATTCACACCCCATTCATCAAGAGCCATCACCTCTGAATTATCCAACCTCACCTCCTAGTTTTACATATCCAAATTCTTCATCACTTGAGCATTTCTCAGCACAAAATTCCTTCTCAAATTCATACAATCCATTTCACTATCCACAAGACTCATTCCACTACACACAAGAGTCATACCACTACCAACACTCCAACCAAAGACTCTATCAGCCCACACAAAACACATACTCCCAGCCACCATATCACAGCCAAGATAATCAACCTCATCAACCCAATCCAAACCAACAATTTCAAGATCAATTAAACAGGATAGAAGGAATGATTGCAACTATGGGCAGAGATGTGGCCGATTTGAAAGGCTTTAAGGAAGAAGTGATATCCAACTTACAAAATCAAGGTGCTGCCATTCAAAAGCTAGAAGCACAAATTGGATATCTATCAAAGCAAATCCCTACCCACAATTCTTCTAGTGATACCATGGCAAACCCAAGGGAGGAATCAGAAGAACAAGAAAGGGAGAAAGTCAATCAAGGGAGATCACACTCCAATGAAACAGAGAGTGGCAAAGAGGAAGGGTTCATTGAACCACAAATTCAGGAAGCTTTTGATGAACAGGATACTCCAACTGTCCAACAACAACCAAGTTCTGAGATCAAGGATGTGAAGGCAGTAGAAACAAGCACCAAAATGAGGATTGTGACCGAGAAACAAAGGATCATATCCATGAAGAAGAGAAGGTCGAAGAACAATCCAACTCCTGAGCCAACAAGCAAGTTCACTCAAGCCAATCACAAGGGAAAGCTTGCTGGAAAGAAGCATTCACAACAAGGGGCACTAACTAGCTCCTTTATCCACTTGAAGTCATTCCTCTTAACAAACTGGAAGAAGAGGAAGAAAGTCAGGAACAGCATGTCAAGCTAATGACGTTAAAGAAGCGCTTGTTGGGAGGCAACCCAACCAAAGGTAGTTTTTCTTTTCTAGTTATTTCAATAAAAGAGTTAAGTAGATTTATCTGTATAGCAAGGAGCTAAGTTTGGTGTTGCACACCAAAACAATTCAAGGGTGAATGTGAGATTCTAAGTTTGGTGTTCCACCAAAAACTTCATTAAAAGCACATTTCTACCTCAGCATGACTAGTCACTAGCTCCAACCAATCAGGGAAACTACTTAAACAATAGTTTAATTTCTAGTTCATAGTTATTTTCTTAATAAAAGCACATGAGGTTTTCTGCATATGATCCAAATTGCTGCATATGGCAAGGAACTAAGTTTGGTGTTCACACACCAATCTAAGTTCAGAGGCCTACAAACATACATGCATGCTAACCAATTCTCAAAGTGCTTGGGGAACAAGCAACTTCTAATAGCTTTGCAGGAAGACAATCAATCTCATGGAAGGAATATACATCATCATCAAAGAGAACACCAAGGCTAGGAAGGATGATGAACAACAAAGAAGATGCTAAAAGGTTGTATTGTCACTTAATTGCTTGTACTTTGAATTGCTGATATTGGAAGTTTGCATGCACCCCTGCTTTAAGTTTGAGTCATTGCAGTTTTTGTTTGTCTGTTTGTTTAATTTCCAAATAAGTGATAGTCTAAGTGTCTGGATAAACTTCACTTGCTTAAATGTATGCTTGCCATGCTTGTTCTGTTTCCAAAAATAAAAGAAAAGTTTGAACAAAAGTAACTCAATTCCATTTAGTAAGAAATCAAATAAGATTAAGTGTTGGTATGCATGTTTGATTGAATAGTCAACTCACTAAGAAATAAAGTTAGAATTGTCACTTTTAGTGGAAATTAGGATGCTGTCTATGGATCTTGATGAATAAATGTCTTTGGCCATGAAAAAGAAAGAAAAAGAAGAAGAAAAAGCCACTGAAAAAGGGCAACCAAAAAGCAAAAAAATTGAGAAAATAAGCTAGGCACCAATGGTTTGAACTTCTGAGACAAATGCCTGTGGTGTTTATGTATTAAGGATATGCTTGGATGAATAGGTTCTGAGGAGTGTTTCAACACTTGGTAACTTGGGTTAACTAACCCGGGATTATCAACCAAAAGTCCATTATCAAGAGCAACCTAAATACAAAACATTTAGTCACACAAAGAGGTGCTGGGCACTAATGTCTCAAGAAGAAATGTGAACTAAAATGCCTGTAGTGGATATGTGTAGTGCACTAATAAGAAAAAGAAAATGCCAAAGGCTTGAGCAACACATGACACTGAGCAACAAGGAGCAAATAAGCTCAAAGAAAAAGAAAAACAAAGAAAAGAAACTTGCCAAGGATATGTGAATAACAAGAGGCCATAAGCAGTGTTTTAGTGGAAACATAAAAAGTGACATTCTTACCTAAGAAACAATAAAGTGATGCTGCAACAACTTTCTGCATGAACACCCCATTAATCAATGTCAATTACTTACTGATATGGCTAATGAATTTACTTTCTATTTCATTCTTTCTTCTCAATAATTCAGAACTTGCTTGGGGACAAGCAAGGATTAAGTTTGGTGTTGTGATGCCAAGGCATCTTAGGCTAGTTTCACTAGCCTTTTTCTTTTATTTTTAGTTGTTTTATGCATTTTCTTGAGCCTTAAGTAATCATTTTGGGCCAATTAGTCATGCTTGTCTTAAATCATTCAACATGAAGATTTTGATGCAAATTCCATGAGTTTTTAGTTATATTCCTTGAATGCTATGAATGGAAGAATTCTCATGAAATTTTGCAAGACTTTGATGCAATTGTTGGATGATTTCAGGAAAGAAGAGGCTAGGCAAGGAAGCAACAAAATCAATAAAGGAAGCTTGAATATCACATGTGGAGTTTAAGTTCCAGTTTAAGCTTAAACTGGAACTTAAACTACCAAGCCATATAATGCTGGAAATGGCGTTTAAGTTCCAGTTTAAGCCTAAACTGGAGCTTAAACGCCAGAATCATGAAGGCTAAGAAATGCTGAAACTGAAGTTTAACCTCCAGTTTAACCTCAAACTGGAGGTTAAACGCCAGAATGATAATGCCACTAAGGAAGGAGTTCCACGTTTAACCTCCAGTTTGACCTCAAACTGGAGGTTAAACGCCAGAATGGGAAAAGCACCAGGGAGCCATTTCCACGTTTAAGCTCCAGTTTGACCTCAAACTGGAGCTTAAACGTGTTCGACCAAGTTTTCTCCTCCAGGGTTGCTCTCTCCATTTCCACGTTTAAGCTCCAGTTTGACCTCAAACTGGAGCTTAAACGTGTTCGACACCTCCAGGGCTACCTTTCTAAGCTTCCACGTTTAACCTCCAGTTTAACCTTAAACTGGAGGTTAAACGTGTTCGACCTCCAGGATGCCTCCTTCCATTTCCACGTTTAACCTCCAGTTTGACCTTAAACTGGAGGTTAAACGTGTTCGACCTCCAGGGCTGCCCTTCCTATATCCACGTTTAAGCTTCAGTTTGACCTCAAACTGGAGCTTAAACGTGTTCGACTACATGACTCTCCAGGGCTGCCTTCTTCCATTTCCACGTTCAAGCTTCAGTTTAACCTTAAACTGAAGCTTAAACGTGCTTCTACAAAAGGCCTCACTGGAAGTGTCTGGCGTTTAAGCTGCAGTTTAAGCTTAAACTGCAACTTAAACGCCACTCTTGGAAAAGGTTTCTGGACCAAAAATATTGTGGTTTAAGTTAGTATTTGAGCACAAACATTAACTTAAACTTATTCTGGTATGAAACCCAATTGAATACCATGGTTTATGGGATTGGGCCTGAAGGATTGATGAGTTTGAAATCTCAATTTATTGAGTCATGTGTCATTATTTGATTATCATTAAGTTGGCTCAATGAATGTTACAGAATTTGGATCAACAGCCTCATCAAGATTATGGATCATAAACCCAAGGCAAAAGGAAAGCAGGGAGAGGCCTCAAAGCCCAAGAAACACAACAGAAGCTCAATATAGAAAGTGTATAAATAGGATAGAATTGAAGTTAGAAAGAACTTTTACCTTCACTTTGAGCTAGTTTTCATATCTTTGTAATTGAATTCAGAGCTATGACTCACTAAACCCCCTTTCATTGGGTTAGGGAGCTCTATTGTAATTCAATGAATCAATAATAGTTTATCTTCTTCTTCAATCTTTTCTCTTGAATTTTGTTAGAAAGCTTCTCGATCTAATTCCATTGGGTAGTTGTCTTGGGAAAGAAACTACCCATAATTGGAATCCTTCGGAACCTTGGGAAAGGAATGGAGGATTCATGCTAGAGAAGCTTTCTCACAGTGAATTGGATTGGGGTTTGGATGGATATTGTGACATGTAATCCTACCAAATTGTGGTTCATGAAACTGTGTGGTATAATCAGTGATCGAGCATCATCTCTTCTTATGAACATTTAAACCAAGGGATTGGGAATTTGTTCATTTTTAGAGAGAATTGGTGAGCCAAGGGATTGGGATCCAATCATATAAGATTGCCAAGCAAAATTCAATGAACGCATTGCTTGAGGAAGAGATAAACATGTTTTGATTCGGAGATCTCAATATCTCCTATAACCCAATGCATCCCCCAATTCTGATTACATCTTCTCTTTACATTCTGCAACTCAATTCATGCAATCACCCCCATTCCCTTTTAATTTCAGCAATTTAGTTTCTGCTCTTTAATTCATGCAATTTAAGATTCCGCCATTTCAATTTCTTGTCATTTACTTTTCCCGCCAATTTTACATTCCGCAATTCTCATCTCAATCTTGATTCCGCTCAACTAGAACACACTTCTAATCCGAATTGCTCACTCAACCAATCCTTGTGGGATTCGACCTCACTCTATTGTGAGTTTTTACTTGACGATAACCGGTGCACTTGCCGGAAGGAATTTTGCCGATCGTGCAATTTCCTAAATCGTAGCATAACTAGTTTATGCGCATTACATTTGTAGTGACCATTTTGCAATCTTCCCATCTTACTTTCTTTGCTTCTCCTTTGGGGTTTTTATCCGTGTCACTTGGGAAGCTATCAGTATGTTTGGGAATCTTCTCAGCTAAATATCCCACCTGGAATTCTTGCTTCCTAATGGTCTCTCCCTGGTTCTTAATATTGGCTCGCACCTCCTCTTTGAACACCTTATTTTCTTGAATCTCTTGGCATATTCCTTCAAGTAAGGCTTCAATCTTAGAGAGCTTGTCATCAAGTGATGAGTGATTCGGAGCAGATGTACTGTTTTGGTTTTGATAAGCATGTGGAGAAGTGTTGTTGTGGGGGTGTTGAGATGTCCTCTGTGCGAATTGCTGGTGAGCTGCATTGTTGTTGGAGTTGTAACGTCTTTGGTCTTTGTTTTGATCTTGCTCACTTCCCCACCCAAAGTTTGGGTGGTTTCTCCATCCAGTGTTGTAGGTCTTGGAGTATGGATCATAATTTTTCCTTGGTGAATTCCCAATGTAGTTGGCTTGCTCCTGACTACCCTCTGCTTCTTCATTCATTCCTTTTTGGGTTGTTGATGAAGTGGAGATTGCTGCTACTTGGTTCATCTCTATCTTCTTGGTGAGGTCAGCCAGTTGCTGGGTAATGAGCTTGTTTTGGGCCAACAGAGCATCTACATTGTTTAGCTCCATTACTCCTCTTGTGTTCCCTCTTTCGGAAGCATAGAAGTAGTCGTTCTCTGCTACTGTTTCAATAACATCTATGGCTTCCTCAATAGTCTTCTTCTTGTTCAAAGATCCTCCAGATGAATGGTCTACGGCCTTCTTTGACTCATAAGAAAGTCCTTCATAGAAAATATGCAGCTGCACCCATTCGTTGAACATATCTGGTGGGCACCTCCTTGTTAGGTCTTTAAACCTCTCCCATGCTTCATATAGAGTCTCACCATCTTGTTGCCTGAAAGTTTGGACCTCAGCTCTCAGCCTATTGATTCGTTGAGGAGGGTAAAATCTTGCTAAGAATTTGTTCACCACTTCTTCCCAAGTTGTCAAGCTTTCCCTTGGGAAAGATTCCAGCCACTTGGCTGCTTTGTCCCTAAGTGAGAATGGAAATAGGAGCAGTCTATAGGCGTCAGGATGAACACCATTAGACTTCACTGTGTCACATATTCTCAGGAAGGTGGTTAAATGTTGATTAGGGTCTTCTTGAACACCTCCTCCAAACGAACAGTTGTTCTGAACAAGGGTGATGGGCTGTGGTTTAAGTTCAAAGTTGTTGGCATGGATTGTTGGCTTTTGGATGCTACTTCCACAATTGTCTGGGTTTGGATTGATGTAAGAGCCTAAAACTCTTCTATCCTCCCCAGCATGATTTGCTCTACCTCCTCCCCCATGGTTGTGATCCTCTTCTTCATGATGGTTTTCCATGTTGTCTTCCATGTTTGGTTCAAAGAATTCCTCTTCTTCCTCAGCACCAACCACTTTCTTTCCTCTTGCCTCCCTCCTTAATCTAAGGAAGGTCCTCTCAGGTTCAGAATCGAAGGAAGTTGAAGCCCCGCTTCTTCTCCCTGTCATACAACCATCAAGTGCAAGCAAGAAAAGATAAGTGCAGAAAGTATTTGTGTCAGAATTACTGTTAGTTTTGGGTGATGCAATATATCAAACAGTTAGTGGGTTAGCAAACAGAATTGAAAATAACAAAGAAAAACAAAAGAGTAGAGGGGGAAGGGAAGAAGTTTAACTAAAATAGAAAGTAAATCACTCAAACAGAAAATGAAATTCACAAAATAAAAATGCTCAATCTAGTGATCTTCCAATTTAATCATTGTTGATGCACAATCAATCCCTGGAAACGGCACCATAAACTTGATGCACAAAAAACTTGTCTCACAACAAATCTCCCTTCGGCAAGTGTACCGAATTTGTCGTCAAGTAAAAACTCACAATAGAGTGAGGTCGAATCCCACAGGGATTGATTGATCAAGCAACTCTAATTAGAAGAATATTCTAGTTGAGTGAATCCAGGATTTGGGTTGAGAGTTCCAGAAAATAAAATGGCGGGAATGTAAATAACAAAAAGTAAATGCTAGAATTAAAGGACTGGAAGTAAATGACTGAAAATAAATTGCAGAATTATAAATGGGAATGGGGGATTTGCTCATAAAAGTAAATGGTAGAAATTAAAGAGAATGGGTAAGATCAGAGATGGGGAGTTCATTGGGCTTAGGAGATGTTGCAATTCTCCGGATCAAGTTCATTTTCATCTCTTCCTCAATCAATGCACTCATTGATCTCCTTGGCAATCTTAAGTGATTGAATTACAATGTCTTGCAATTCAATCTCTCAAATCTTGATCAATAGCCAATTCCTTGGTCAATTGCTCATGAGAAGAGATGAAGTATGGTCACTGATTATACCACATGCATTTCCCAAATCAAGTATTGAGAGGGTTATAGTCACATACCCATCCAAACCCAATTTGGTCCAGCATGAGAAAGCATTTCTAGCTTGATCTCTTCATTCCTCTTTCAAGGTTCAAAAGAGATCCAAGTTTGAATAGCTTCTTTTCCAAGATAACTACTCAATTGGATGAAGATCAAAAGCTTTCAAGTAAAATCAAGAGAAAAGATAGAAGAAAAATAATGAAGATTAGTATTGATCCATCAAATTACAACAAAGCTCCCTAACCCAATGAAAGGGGTTTAGTTGTTCATAGCTCTAGAAAATGAAAACAAAGATGGAGAATACATCATAGAACTAGAATTGCAGAGAAAGTAAAATACAGAGAGTAATTCTCTTTTTCCAATCTTCCAGAACTCCTTAACAATTCAAAGCTACTCCTATATGTACTACTTCTCTCAGCTTCTAGTTGGCTCTTCAAGTATTGGGCCTTTGGATCTTGAGTTTGAAGCAGTTCTCTTCTTCATTTGGGCTTGGCTTTACTTGCAGAGAGAAAATGTGAAGTGGGCAGAGACTTTAGCTTAGGACGTTAGGGGTGTTAACGTTTAGTGAAAATATAAGTTCGAGAACGTTAGTGACAATCAACTTTCTCACTAACGTTACTAAGTAAAAGCCACGTTAACTTCAACGTTAGTGGCATAAACGTTGCCACTAACGTTGCCTCTAAGTCCTTCGCACACGTTATTGAGACTTAACATTTCCAATAACTTTGAAAAGCCCCCTTTGTTCCCACGTTAGAGCCCACGTTAACTTAGTTAACGTGGCTCTTTAACGTGGGCTTGCCATCCTTCGAGAACGTTAGTAACACTTAACATTGTCACTAACGTTCCAAGGTGCCCCTATGCCTCACGTTAGAGTCCATGTTAACTAGGTTAACGTGGCTTCTAATGTGGCCATGCTTAGCCATCCCCAACGTTAGTGACAATGTTGAGTGTCACTAACGTTGGCCATTCTTTCACTCATCAACGTTAGCTTCCACGTTAACTAGGTTAACGTGAAAGTTAACGTGGCTCCTTGGGGGTTGTGTGGTTGCTTCCAACGTTAGTGACAATGTTGGGTGTCACTAACGTTGTCACTAACGTGGTATATTTCTCCTTAGGCCAACGTTAGTGACAATGTTGAATGTCACTAACGTTGGCGCTTCTCCCCCTTTCTAACATTAGAGGCCACGTTAACTAAGTTAACGTGGATTCTAACGTGGCCACTTATGAGCATTTGCCAACGTTAGTGACAATGTTAGGTGTCACTAACGTTGGCTCAACTTCCCTTCTCCATGTTAGAGTTCACGTTAACTTAGTTAACGTGACTCTTAACGTGGTCAATGATGGCTTTGAGAGCGTTATTGGCAATCACTTTTCTCATTAACTTTGCAAGTTACCTCCCATTCCTTGCTTCCTTTGGTCCTGAAATCAAGCAATAGAGTGCATCAAAATTCTAGTCCAAGTCATGGGTAATGCAACATACAATTTGTCACTAAACTCATGCAAAATCCTCATGAAATAATGTAAAATGCACAATGTATGCTTGAATCAAGGTGTAAGTGAATATCTACCCAAAACTAGCTTATTTCCTAAGGAAATGCATGAAACTAACCTAAAAACAGTAAAGAAAAGGTCAGTGAAACTGGCCAAGATGCCCTGGCATCAATGCTTTGTCCCTTTTAATTGAATAAAAGAAAAAAGTTTTGAAGCAGGAAGCTATAAAATTCCAATTTAGTAGAATTAGAATAAGGATCAGTTGTGGTATGTGTTTGATTAGTTAGCAAGTCCAATAATAAAAGCTGAAGGGTAGAATGTTCCTTTTAAGTATGAACATAGTACTGTTGTAAAGTCTTAGCGAATAAACATCCCTGAAAGAAAGAAAGAACAAAAAGGAAAGGAAGAAAAGCCAAAAATTGGCAATAAAAGTGAAAGAAACAAGGAATAAAGCTAGACACCAATAGCTTGGACCTTAAGACATATGCCTGTAGTGTCTTTGTACTAGGATCTTCTTGGATGATTAGGTTCTAAGGAGTATTTCAACACTTGGTAATTTGGGTTAACTAACTCGGGATTATCAACCAAAAGTCCACTATCAAGAGCAACCTAGTTACAAGGCATTTAGTAACCCAAAGAGGTGCTGGGCACCAATATTCTTAAGAAGAATTGTGAGCTAAGTGTCTGAGGTGAATATGTGTTGATTGAAAATAAGTTAAAAAGTTGCTACAACACATAACACTAAGCTACAATTGAAGAATAAGTTTCTGAAGCAAAAGAAAAACAAAAAAAATTCACCAAGGATGGATGAATACAAGGTTCACAGTAGCAACTCTAGTCCGTACTTAAAAGGACACTTTAACCTGAAAACTAATAAAATTTGAGCTTCAACTACTTTCTGCATGAAACCCCATAAACCAATTTCATTATCTTCTAATAAGGACATATGCTCTTCCTATTTTCATTCATCTCTTCTCTTGTTTTACTGCTTGCTTGGAGAAAAGCAAGATTTAAGTTTGGTATTGTGATGCCAACGTATTTTAGACTAGTTTCACTAGCCATTTTTAATTGTTTTCATTAGGTTTCATGCATTTCTTAGGCAATAAGTAAGTATTTGGATGGGAATTTCATGCATGCCTTAATTCAATCAAACATTGTTATTTTGATGCATTTTCATAAGAATTATGCTATGTTTACTTGTTGATTATGAATGATGCAAATTCTTGTGAAATTAGCAAAGCTTTGATGTATTTGTTTGGTTGATGATAGGAGGAAAGAAGCAGAGAAGGAGCAATGAAAGAGGGCAATGCAACTTTCTGCAAGTTTCTGGTGCCAACGTTGGAGGAAACGTTGGTAGTCCAACGTTACCTCCAACATATTTCAATACAGTGTGCTTTCTGGAAATTGGAAAAATTCGGTGCGACGCGTATGCGTGGGTCACGCGCACACGTTGATTTTGGAATTTTGACAATCCACGCGTACGCGTGGGTGAAGCGCACACGTGGAAGGCCAACGTTGGAGGGAGCGTTTGTGGTCCAATGCTGAGGCCAACGTACGCGATAAGACTCCCAAAACTAGAAGTGGGAAAATTTGAGGTGACACGTATGCGTCTATGACACGTACGCGTGGATACGAATTTTGGCCTTGCATGCGAATGCCTGAAGTATGCATACGCGCAAAAACTTGTTTGACGCGTACGCGTGGGCTTTGCGCACGCATGTAATGACAATTTCGACCATCCACGCGTACGCGTGGGCCACGCGTACGCGTGGGCCACGCACACGCGTGGATGCACAAACGTTGATGCTCCAACGTTGAGTCAAACGTTATTCTCAAATCCCATAATTCATTTTTTCTAAAGCAACGTTTGACCCAACGTTTTTGTACAAACGTGATCACCAACGTTGAGGCTTTTTCCATTCTAGATTACACCTATGCAGAGTATGCAGTTAGTTGTCAATGCCCATCATCAAAGGATCACTTCTAAAAGGCCCACATCTAAGTACTTAATCCAATTGAAGATGAGAAAAAGAGTATAAATAGAAGAATTGTTGAAGATTGAGAGAGCTTACGGGAGAGGCCCTGAGGGGGCTCTGGGAGTTCAATTTCCTGATTTCATTTCCTACAATTTTCTTTTAGTTTCTTTTGTAATTTCTTTATTTCTTTCTGCACTTTTCTTCTCTGTAAATTGAATTGAGCTATGAACAACTAACCGCTTTTCATTGGGTTAGGGAGCTCTATGTAATTCAATAGATCAATATTAGTTTTCATGCTTCTTCTTCTTTCTTTTCTCTTGATCTTGCTAGAAAGCTTTCGTTCTTCATCCCAGTGGATAGTTGTCTTGGGAAAGAAGCTATCCATAATTGGATCTCCTCTGAACCTTGGAAGACGAATGAGGAGATCATGCTAGAAATACTTTCTCACATTGGATTAGATTGGGGTTTGGATGGATATCGTGACATGTAATCCTACCAACACTTTGATCTATGAATATGTGTGGTATAATCAGTGACCATACCTCATCTCTTCCCATGAGCACTTAAATCATGGAATTGGGCAATTGTTCATGCTTAGAGAGATTAGATTGCCAAGGAATTGGGATCCAATCACCTAAGATTGCCAAGGAGATCAATGAATGCATTGATTGAGGAAGAGATGAAAATGAATTTGATCCGAAGAATTATAACATCTCCTGACCCCAATGAGCTTTCCCATCTCTGATCTACCCATTCTTTTACATTCTATCTTTAATTTGATGCTCAATTTCCCCATCCCCATTTAATTTCTTGTAGTTTAAGCTTCTGTCCTTTAATTACTTGCAATTTAAGTTTCTGTTCTTTATATTCTGCAATTTAATTTCTGTTCCTTTAAATTCTTGTAATTTAAGTTTCCCGCCAATTTACATTCTGCGATCCCAATTTCAAATCTGATTCAGTTCAACTAGAACAATTCTCCAATTAACATTGATCAACCAACCAATCCCTGTGGGATTCGACCTCACTCTACAGTGAGTTTTTACTTGACGACAATCCGGTGCACTTGCCGGTGGAAAATTGTTGAGAGACAGTTTTCATGACATCAGTACTATGAGCAAGAACCATTCTATGATGCACACTAATCCAATGGCTATGGTGGACCTCCTTATGATTATCAATCACCACCACCATATGCCTATGAGCCTTATCCTCAACATAGCCCTCAACCACCATACTCACAAGACTCATCTTACCAAACACCTCTATATGACCTTAACCCTTATCCATCATACCAATAACTATATGAACCATACCTAGCCACCTTAATTCCAACATAATTACTCCCAAGATCCACCTCCATATACACCATCTCCATGCCCTTACCAAGATGAACCACCTTTCTATTATGAACCCTTTCTTCCAAATAATGAACCCTCCTATCAACCCCAAGCACTCATAAATGACACTCTCATTTCATATATCCAATAGCTAAGAGAATGTCGCACCATGGTTCAAGAGCGACTTGAAGCTCTATGGAGGCAAGACGAATCCATGACTACCTTGATCGAGGTAGCAACCAACTTGGCCTCACAATACTCATGCACTCAAAGCACTCCCATGGCCACATGTGGAGAATCAAATGAAGAGCAGAGTATGAAAGAGAGATTAGAAACCCCAATGGAGAATAAGGAGTGGGATTTGTATTGGAGCAATTGAAGGAAGCCGTAACTGTTGAAGAGGAAGAAGTGGTTGAAGGCTTAGGAGATGCCGAAAGTCCATAAGAAGCTAAAGTTTTAGAGCTCTCTAAAGTTGAGGAGGTTGATCAAGAGATGGATTAAATTATTGATGAATTCTTATCTACAATCACTAACTCGCTCAATGATTTTGTTGAATCCTTTCCCATTGAACATGAACTAGAGGTCAAAGAGGAATATGCACAACCTCCAAGTCCCTTGGCAAGCAATGAGGAAGAGATTGAATTGGAAGAAGTTGAGCAAGCAACAAGTCCTCTTATCATTGATGATGCTGCATTAACATATGATCCTCTTGAGTTTGAAGAGTCTTGTCCCATTGAATTTGAAGTTGATGTTGAGATAGATTTTACTCAACCTCCAAAATATGATTTGAGTGATGGGGAAGAATTAGAAGAATTCGGTGAGAAAGAGGTTGAAGTTGAAGAAGCTTGTTAAGAGGTGGAAGTTATCAAGAAGGAGCAAAAGGAAGTTGTAATCATCTTGCTAAAGCCGGTTGGAGCCTCATGGTGCATGAAATTATGATTACACTTTTCAACGGTGCCAACAACTTGGTACGCACGATCATAATCTTAACTCTTTTTCACAACTTTGCAAAACTAACCAGCAAGTACACTGGTCATCCAAGTAATACCTTACGTGAGTAAGGGTCGATCCCACGAAGATTGTCGGCTTGAAGCAAGCTATGGTTGATGCGCATAATCTAGTTATGCTACGATTTAGGAAATTGCACGATCGGCAAAATTCCTTCCGGCAAGTGCACCGGTTATCGTCAAGTAAAAACTCACAATAGAGTGAGGTCGAATCCCACAAGGATTGGTTGAGTGAGCAATTCGGATTAGAAGTGTGTTCTAGTTGAGCGGAATCAAGATTGAGATGAGTATTGCGGAATGTAAAATTGGCGGGAAAAGTAAATGACAAGGAATTGAAATGGCGGAATCTTAAATTGCAATGAATTAAAGAGCAGAAACTAAATTGCTGAAATTAAAAGGGAATGGGGGTGTTGCATGAATTGAGTTGCAGAATGTAAAGAGAAAGTGGAAATCAGAAATGGGGAATTCATTGGGTTTAGGAGATATTGAAATCTCCGAATCAAAACATGTATATCTCTTCCTCAACCAATGCATTCATTGAATTTTGCTTGGCAATCTTATATGATTGGATCCCAATCCCTTGGCTCACCAATTCTCTCTAAAAACAAACAAATTCCCAATCCCTTGGTTTAAATGTTCATAAGAAGAGATGATGCTTGATCACTGATTATACCACACAATTTCATGAACCACAATTTGGTAGGATTACATGTCACAATATCCATCCAAACCCCAATCCAATTCACTGTGAGAAAGCTTCTCTAGCATGAATCCTCCATTCCTTTCCCAAGGCTCCGAAGGATTCCAAGTATGGGTAGTTTCTTTCCCAAGACAACTACTCAATGGAATTAGATCGAGAAGCTTTCTAACAAAATTCAAGAGAAAGGATTGAAGAAGAAGATAAACTATTATTGATTCATTGAATTACAATAGAGCTCCCTAACCCAATGAAAGGGGGTTTAGTGAATCATAGCTCTGAATTCAATTACAAAGAAAAGGGAAACTAGCTAAAAGTGAAAGTAAAAGTCTAAAAAGTCCCCCTCAGGGGCTGGATTCCCCTTCAATCCCCCCCTCTAAATGCAGAAACTAAGGCCTTTAAATAGGCTCCCTAAATTACAAAATGAAAATGAAATTCAAAGCAAATTACAATCAAATGAAAATAAACTATTCTAGATGATTCTTGTGGCCTTGATTTGGTGTTGTTGATGGGCCTTGCTTGCTTGAAGGGCTGAGTGACATAATTGATCCAAAAAGGATAATGATCCATTAAACTACACTCAAATGTTGCACCCCCTTTCTTGAGTCGTCACTTTGTTCTCTTGTCAACCTTGCCAATTTGATGCCAAATATAGACTATTATACCTCGTTGGAAAGCTATGGATGTCAGCTTTCTAACGCAACTGGAAGCACCTCAATTGGATCTCTACAACTCGAGTTATACTCCATGGAAGGTGAAGAGGTCAGCTGGCCTGATTGCATGTTGGTACTATGCTCTTCTATGCACATTACGGGGCTGTTTTCTCCCTCAATTTTTAGTATCCACCATGCATGCCATATATGCTTGGAAAGCTCTAGATGTCTTCTTTCCAATGCATTTTGAATCACCTCATTTGGAGTTTTGTAGCTCAAGTTATTTATGTTTGAAGAAGGCATGGTCAAGCTGTTCCATATAACACGTTAAAGCTTCAGTTTAAGGTTAAACTGAAGCTTAAACGTGGATAAAGGAAGGGCAGCCCTGGAGGTCGAACACGTTTAACCTCCAGTTTGAGGTCAAACTGGAGGTTAAACGTGGAAGCTTAGAATGGTAGCCCTGGAGTGTCGAACACGTTTAACCTCCAGTTTGAGGTCAAACTGGAGGTTAAACGTGGAAATGGAGAGAGCAACCCTGGAGGAGAAAGGCTGTCGAGCACGTTTAAGCTCCAGTTTGAGGTCAAACTGGAGCTTAAACGTGGAAATGGCTCCCTGGTGCTATTCCCACTTCTGGCGTTTAACCTCCAGTTTGAGGTCAAACTGGAGGTTAAACGTGGAACTCCTTCCTGAGTGGCATTGTCATTCTGGCGTTTAACCTCCAGTTTAAGGTTAAACTGGAGGTTAAACTTCAATTCCAGCATTATACGGCTTGGTAGTTTAAGTTCCAGTTTAAGCTTAAACTGGAACTTAAACTCCACATGTGATATTCAAGCTTCCTTTATTGATTTTGTTGCTTCCTTGCCTAGCCTCTTCTTCCCTGAAATCATCCAAACAATTGCATCAAAGTCTTGCAAAAATTCATGAGAATTCTTCCATTTATAGCTTTCAAGGAATATAACTAAAAACTCATGGAATTTGCATCAAAATCTTCATGTTGAATGATTTAAGACAAGCATGACTATTTGGCCCAAAATGATTACTTAAGGCTCAAGAAAATGCCTAAAACAACTAAAAATAAAAGAAAAAGGCTAGTGAAACTAGCCTAAGATGCCTTGGCATCAATGGTCATCCTTGTAAATCTCAGTCAGGCAGATTCAAATGGTTATGAGGTTTTGATAATTAAAATATAAATAAAATATAAAATAAGATAAAGTTACTTATGTAATTCATTGGTGGGAATTTCAGATAAGCGTCTGGAGATGCTTTGTTGCTTCAGAACCTCTGCTTTGCTATTGCCTTCTTCCAACCATGCGTTACCTCCTTCCATGGCAAGTTGTATGATCCTCTTGGATGAAAATAAATCCATATGCACTGTCACCGCACGGCTAATCATCTGTCGGTTCCCACTAGCATCGGAATAGGACCATTGTCCTTTTGCACACTGTCACTTGTGCCCCACATTCGTAGGTTTGAAGCTCGTCACAGTCATCCCTTCCCAGATCCTACTAAGAATACCACAGACAAGGTTTAGACTTTCCGGAGCCCAGGAATGCTGCCAATGGTTCTAGCCTATACCACGAAGGTTAATCTCAGATTCATCTTCTCTTTTGTCAGGAAAGAAGACATAAATCGTTGATTAGAAACCTAAGAGAATATACTCCAGCTGTCGTCCAATGACTACGTTGAACATCATGTAGACCGCTTTGTGGTTGTCAGGCACGCGATCTTGGCTAAGCGAGTAATGAAGATTGGGTAATTGTCACGGGTAACCCCTTCATTCTGAGTTAACTAAATTAAGTACGAGAGTATATCTTGGAGAAGAAGTAGGCGTGAATTGAATAGAAAAATAGTAGTAATTGCATTAATTCATGAAGAACAGAAGAGCTCCACACCTTAACCTATGAGGTATAGAAACTCCACCGTAGAAAATACATAAGTGAAAAAGGTCTAGGCATGGCCGTGAGGCCAGCCTTCAAACGTGTACAATGGTAAAGTCTAAGGACTAAATGTACACAGATATGTAAAATAAATCTCTAAAAATAGTTTTTATACTAAACTAGTAACTAGGGTTTACAGAAAATGAATAACTAAGTGCAGATAGTGCAGAAATCCACTTCTGGGGCCCACTTGGTGTGTGCTAGGGCTGAGCATTGAAGCTTTTTCGTGCTTAGGCTGTTGCTGGAGTTAAACACCAACTTTCGTGCCAGTTTGGGCATTTAAATCCAATTCTGGTGCCAGTTTGGGCGTTTTACGCCAAGATGTTTTAGGCTAACTTTGAACACCAGTTTGAGCCATCAAATCTCGGAAAAAGTATAGACTTTTAGATATTGCTGGAAAGCCCAGGATGTCTGCTTTCCAACGCAATTAAGAGCGTGCCAATTGGGTTTCCGTAGCTCCAAAAATTCCACTTCAAGTGCAGAGAGGTCAGAATCCAACAGCATCTACAGTCCTTTTTCAGCCTCTGAATCTGATTTTTGCTCAGGTCCCTCAATTTCAGCCAGAAAATACCTGAAATCACAAAAAAACACACAAACTCATAGTAAAGTCCAGAAATGTGATTTTTGAATAAAAACTAATAAAAATATAATAAAAAGTAATTAAAACATACTAAAAACTATCTAAAAACAATGCCAAAAAGGGTATAAATTATCCGCTCATCATAACACCAAACTTAAATTGTTGCTTGTCCCCAAGAAACTAAAAACAAAATAGGATAAAAAGAAGAGAATATACAATGAATTCCAAACTTATCAATGAACTTAGTTCCAATTAGATGAGCGGGACTTGTAGCCTTTTTACTTTTGAACAGTTTTGGCATCTCACTTTATCCTTTGAAGTTCAGAATGATTGGCATCTATAGGAACTTAGAATTTAGATAGTGTTATTGATTCTCCTATTTCAGTATGTTGATTCTTGAAAATAGTTACTTTATGAGTCTTAGCCGTGGCCCTAAGCATTTTGTTTTCCAGTATTACCACTGGATACATAAATGCCACAGACACATAACTGGGTGAACCTTTTTAGATTGTGACTCAGCTTTGCTAAAGTCCCCAATTAGAGGTGTCCAAAGCTCTTAAGAACACTCTTTTTTTACTTTGGACCACGACTTTAATCGCTCAGTCTCAAGCTTTTCACTTGACACCTTCACGCCACAAGCACATGGTTAGGGACAACTTGGTTTAGCCGCTTAGGCCAGGATTTTATTCCTTTGGGCCCTCCTATCCATTAATGCTCAAAGCCTTGGATCCTTTTTATTTTACCCTTGCCTTTTGGTTTAAAGGGCTATTGGCTTTTTCTGCTTGCTTTTTCTTTTTCTATTAATTTTTTGTCGCCACTTTTTTTTGTGCAAGCTTTTCACTGCTTTTTCTTGCTTCAAGAATTAATTTTATGATTTTTCAGATTATCAAATAACATTTCTCCTTTTTTATCATTCTTTTGAGAGCCAACAATTTTTAACATTCATAAACAACAAATTCAAAAAATATGCACTGTTCAAGCATTCATTCAGAAAACAAAAGGTATTGCCACCACATCAAAATAATTAAACTAATTTCAAGATAGAATTTGAAACCATGTACTTCTTGTTCTTTTGCAATTAAAAATATTTTTCATTTTAAGAAAGGTGATGGATTTATTGAATAATTCATAACTTTAAGACATAGACACTAAGACACTAATGATCATGTAATAAAGACACAAACATAGACAAACATAAAGCATAGTAAACAAAAAATAGAAGAATAAAGAACAAGGAAATTAAAGAACGGGTCCACCTTAGTGATGGCGCCTAGTTCATCCTCTTGAAGATCTTATGGAGTGCTTTAGCTCCTCTATGTCTCTTCCTTGCCTTTGTTGCTCCTCCCTCATGGCTCTTTGGTCTTCTCTATTTTCATGGAGGAGGATGGAATGCTCTTGGTGCTCCACCCTTAGTAGTCCCATGTTGGAACTCAATTCTCCTAGGGAGGTGTTGATTTGCTCCCAATAATTTTGTGGAGGAAAGTGCATCCCTTGAGGCATCTCAGGGATTTCATGATGAGGAATTTCCTCATGCTCTTGTTGAGGTCCATGAGTGGGCTCTCTTGTTTGCTCCATCCTTTTCTTAGTGATGGGCTTGTCCTCTTCAGTGAGGATGTCTCCCTCTATGACAATTCCAGCTGAATTGCATAGGTGACAAATGAGATGAGGGAAGGCTAACCTTGCCAAAGTGGAGGGCTTGTCCGCCACCTTATAGAGTTCTAAGGATATGATCTCATGAACTTCTACTTCCTCTCCATTCATGATGCTATGGATCATGATAGCTCGGTCTATTGTAATTTCAGACCGGTTGCTAGTAGGAATGATAGAGCGTTGGATGAACTCTAACCATCCCCTAGCCACGGGCTTGAGGTCAAGCCTTCTTAGTTGAACTGGCTTGCCTCTTGAATCTCTCTTCTATTGAGCGCCTTCCACACAAATGTCCCTAAGGACTTGGTCCAACCTTTGATCAAAGTTGACCCTTCTAGTGAAAGGGTGAGGATCTCCTTGCATCATTGGCAAGTTGAATGCTAACCTCACATTTTTCGGACAAAAATCAAAGTAATTCCCCCGAACCATTGTGAGCCAATTCTTTGGGTTCGGGTTCACACTTTGGTCATGGTTCTTAGTGATCCATGCATTAGCATAGAACTCTTGAACCATTAAGATCCCGACATGTTGAATGGGGTTGGTGAGGATTTCCCAACCTCTTCTTCGAACTTCATGTCGGATCTCTGGATATTCACTCTTTTTGAGCTTAAACGGACCTTGTGGATCACCTTTTTCTTGGCCACAACTTCATAGAAGTGATTTTGATGGACCTTTGAAATGAATCTCTCCATCTCCCATGACTCGGAGGTGGAAGCAATTGCCTTCTGTTTCCTCTTTCTAGAGGTTTCTCCGGCCTTAGGTACCATTGATGGTTATGGAAAAATAAAAAGCTTTAGCTTTTCCCACACCAAACTTAGAATGTTTGCTCGTCCTCGAGCAAAAGAAGAAAGAAAGGAGTATAAGAAGAAGAAATGGAGGAGATGGAGGGAGGTGAGTAGTTCGGCCAAGGGGGTAGTAGTGTTTATGTTGTTTGAAAATGAAGGTGGTAAGGAGGGTTATTTATAGGGTAAGGGAGAGAGGGTATTCGGCCATGTGTGGGTGGGTTTGGGAGGGAAATGGTTTGAATTTGAATGGTGAGGTAGGTGGGGTTTTATGATGGATGGATGTGAGTGGTGAAGAGATTATAGAGAAGAGGGTAGGTTTTGATTGGTGAGGGGTTTTTGGGGAAGAGGTATTGAGGTGATTGGTCAATGGTATTTGGGGAAGAGTGTTATGGAAAGGTGTGAAGAGAAGAGAAGAAGAGGTGGGGTAGGTGCGGATCCTGTGGGGTCCACAGATCCTGAGGTGTCAACGAATCTAAGTCCCTGCACCATTCTGGCGTTAAAACGCCCATTCTGTGCCAATTCTGGCATTTAACGCCAGCTCTTTTACCTTTATTGGCGTTAAACGCCAGCTCTGCTACCTTTCCTGGCATTAAACGCCACTCTGCTACCTATTTCTGGCGTTAAACGCCAGCCAGATGCCCATTTCTGGCGTTTAACGCCAGCCATATGCCAGACATCCCTTTCTAGCGTTAAACGCCCAGAATGCTGCCCATTCTGGCATTTAACACCCAGAATGCTGCCATGCTGGGCGTTAAACGCACATTCTACTATCCTTACTGGCGTTTAAACGCCAGTAAGCCTGTCCTCCAGGGTGTGCTATTTTTAATGCTATTTTTCATTCTGTTTTTGATTTTCAGTTGTTTTTGTGACTTCACATGATCATCAACCTAAAGAAAACATAAAATAATAATGGAAAATAAATAAATATAATTAAATAACATTGGGTTGCCTCCCAACAAGCTCTTTTTTAATGTCAATAGCTTGACAGTGAACTCTTAGAGAGCTTCACAGAAATTCAGAGCTTAGTGTTTGCCTCCCAACACCAAACTTAGACGTTGAGTGTGGGAGCTCTATTTGACTCTGTGTTGAGAGAAGCTTTTCATGCTTCCTCTCCATGGTTACCGAAGAAGATCCTTGAGCCTTAAACACAAGGTAGTCCTCATTCAATTGAAGGACTAGCTCTCCTCTGTCCACATCAATCACAGCTCTTGCTGTGGCTAGGAAGGGTCTTCCAAGGATAATGGATTCATCCTCATCCTTCCCAGTGTCTAGGATTATGAAATCAGTAGGGATGTACATGCCTTCAACCTTCACCAAGACACCCTCTACAAGTTCATAAGCCTGTTTCCTTGAATTGTCTGCCATTTCTAGTGAGATTTTAGCAGCTTGTACCTCAAAAATCCCTAGTTTCTCCGTTACAGAGAGTGGCATGAGGTTTATACTTGAACCAAGGTCACATAGAGCCTTTTTAAAGGTCATGGTGCCTATGGTACAAGGTATTAAGAACTTTCCAGGATCCTCTTTCTTCTGAGGTAATTTCAGTTGAACCAGATCATTTAGTTCATTGATGAGCAATGGGGGTTCATCCTCCCAAGTTTCATTACCAAATAACTTGGCATTTAACTTTATGATTGCTCTTAGATATTGAGCAACTTGCTCTTCAATAATATCTTCATCCTCTTCAGAGGAAGAATACTCATCAGAGCTCATGAATGGCAACAGTAAGTTCAGTGGAATCTCTATGGTCTCTATATGAGCCTCAGATTCCTTTGGTTCCTCATTAGGGAACTCCTTGGAGGCCAGTGGACGTCCATTGAGGTCTTTCTTGATGGGTTGTGTCCGAAATTCCAACACCTAAAACTCACCGTCAAGTATACCGGGTCGCATCAAGTAGTATAACTCACTTAGAGTGAGGTCGATCCCATGAGGATTGATGGATCAAGAAACTTTAGTGGGTGATTAGTTTAGTCAAGCTAACATTGAAGTGAAATTTGATGGAATGTAGCCAACAGAAAGTAAATGGCAGTGAATTAAAAGTTGCAGAAAGTAAATGAGCAAAATCTTAAAGAGCAAGAAATGTAAATTGACAGAATATTAAATGACAAGAAATGTAAATTACATGAAATGTAAAAGGGTGCTTGGGTGCTGGAAATTAAAGAGAGCGATAGATCAGAACTCTTGCAGCAAGCTTAAATTGTAGGAAAGTAAATTGGGAGCAATGTAAACAGAGAAGCAAAATTGCAGTAAATGTAAAGTTACAGGAAATGTAAATCAAGCTCACAGCAAGCATCAAATGTAAAGTGTAGAGGAACAAGGAGAATTAAATTGCATGAAAGTAAATTGAAAAAAATGAGAACAGAAAGCAATGGGAACCAAATATCAAAAGCAAACTCAATGTAAATTGAATTTTAACTTGCAGCAAAAGGAAATTATAGCAAATCTCAAATAGAAAAGTAAAATTCCTTGAAGAAGCAAAACAGAAATGAAACTCAGCTTAATTGCAAAATGAAGCTGAAGATCTCAGGGGATCAAAGAGACTAGAAAACAACTCTAGATCTCAACCCCTTCCTTGATTCAGCAGAAAATAATTTGCAGAAGAAAGAAAGATAGAAGCAGTAAATGAAAACTCCGATTCAATTCTTAATACACTAGGATTATGCAGAAGAAGAACAAAGAGAAGTTTTAGATCAAAGATGAAACAGAATTCCTTCAATCCCAATCCAAATATCAAATTCAAAAAGGAAAAATTAAAAGAGAGCTCTCTACTGAAGTCCAGTAAAAAAAATCTCCAAAAGAAAAAGCTCCCTCAAAACTTAAATCCTAAGCTATTTATACACTCTCTTCTAATGATCATTAAGTCTTGAATTTGCGCCCTTGGCCTTGATGGAATTGGGTTGAAGACAACCTCTGTTGATTGCTTTTGGTCTTGAGAATAAATCTATTTGCACTATGGACTTTGGGATCATTCACGTTTGAGTCAACGTTTGAGGCAAACGTTGACTCAAATGTCTTCATGTGATATCGTTATGCAGAACGGGTGGTTGCTGTCACTCATGTTTGAGTTCATGTTTGAGGTCAAATGTGAGCTCAAACGTCATCCTCCCCAAGGCAATCCTCAGCCAACATTTGACCTCACGTTTGAAGCAAACATTGGCACAAACGTGGCTCCTCCTCCAGCGTATTCTTAAGCCAACGTTTGACCTCACGTTTGAGGCAAACGTTGGCGCAAACGTTGAACTCCTCCCAGGGTATTCCTTAGCCAACGTTTGACCTCACATTTGAGGTAATCGTTGGCACAAACGTTGAGCTCCTCCAGGGTGGCTATGTTGTTATCCACATTTGAGTTCACGTTTGAGGCAAACGTGAACTCAAACGTGATCTTCTCAATGCTGCCTTCATTTCCCTTCCTACCATCCCCTTTCTTCAACCTTCCTCTAAGCCTTTTGGTCACCTGTCATCAATTAACAAATGTATCAAAGCTACGCTAAAATCATGAGACTTCTTCTTATCCTTGACATATAAGCAATTATAGCACAAAACCTCATGAAAATGCATCAATTTACTCATGGTTAATTGAATCCAAGTACACATGAATTTCTACCCAAATGGCTTACTTGTAACTCAAGAAAGTGTATAAAACCTATTAAAAACAAAGGAAAAAGACTAGTAAAACTAGGCTAAGATGCCCTGGCATTATTCCTCACTGGAAATCACTGCCTTTTCCTCCTCTACAGGTTCGGCCATGTGGGATGTGTTTATGGCCTTGCACTCTCTTTTTGGATTCTCTTCTGTATTGCTTGGGAGAGTACTAGAAGGGAGTTCAGTAACTCTTTTACTCAACTGACCCACTTGTGCCTCCAAATTTCTAATGGAGGACCTTGCTTCAATCATGAAACTGAGGGTGGTCTTAGATAGATCAGAGACTACAGTTGCTAAGTTAGAGTGGCTCTGCTTAGAATTCTCTGTCTGTTGCTGAGAAGATGATGGAAAAGGTTTGCTATTGCCAAACCTGTTTCTTCCACCATTATTATTATTGAAGCCTTGATTAGGCTTCTGTTGATCCTTCCATGAGAGATTAGGATGATTCATCCATGAATGATTATAGGTGTTTCCATAGGATTCTCCCATGTAATTCACCTCTTCCATTCCAGGATTCTCAGGGTCATAAGATTCTTCTTTAAAGGAAGCTTCCTTAGTACTGCCAGATGCAGCTTGCATTCCAGACAAACTCTGAGAAATCATATTGACTTGCTGAGTCAATATTTTGTTCTGAGCCAATATTGCATTCAGAGTATCAATCTCAAGAACTCCTTTCTTCTGAGTTATCCCATTATTCATAGAATTTCTTTTAGAAGTGTACATGAACTGATTATTTGCAACCATTTCAATGAGTTCCTGGGCTTCTGTAGGCATCTTCTTCAGATGAAGAGATCCTCCAGCAAAATGGTCCAATGACATCTTGGACAATTCAGATAGACCATCATAGAATATACATATGATGCTCCATTCTGAAAACATGTCAGAAGGACACCTTCTGATCAATTACTTGTATCTTTCCCAAGCTTCATAGAGGGATTCAGTTTGAAGGTTTGGACTTCCACTCTAAGCTTGCTCAACTTTTGAGGTGGAAAAAATTTGGCCAAGAAAGCATTGACCAACTTTTTCCAAGAGTTCAGGCTATCTTTAGGTTGTGAGTCCAACCATGTCCTAGCTCTGTCTCTTACAGCAAAGGGGAAAAGCATAAGTCTGTAGACCTCAGGATTAACCCCATTGGTCTTAACAGTGTCACAGATTTGCAAGAATTCAGCTAAGAACTGATGAGGATCTTCCAATGGAAGTCCATGAAACTTGCAATTCTACTGCATTAGAGAAACTAATTGAGGCTTAAGCTCAAAGTTGTTTGCTCCAATTGCAGGAATTGAGATGTTCCTTCCACAGAAGTCAGAAGGGGGTGCAATAAAGTCACCAAGCATCTTCCTTGCATCTCCACCATTGTTGTTGTTTTCGGCTGCCATGACTTCTTCTTTTTTGAAAATTTCTGTTAAGTCCTTTCCAGAGTTTTGTGCTTTAGCTTCCTCTTTAGAGTCCTTTCAGGTTCCGGATCAGCTTCAACAAGAATGTTCTTATCCTTGCTCCTGCTCATATGAAAAAGAAGAGATCAGAAAAGAATAGGAATCCTCTATGTCACAGTATAGAGATTCCTTTATGTAAGTAGAAGAATAGAAGAGTAGAATAAAGAAGAGAGAAGATGAGGAATTCGAACACAGAGAGGGAGAGAGGGTTTGAATTATAAGAAGAAGAGAAGTGTTAGTAAATAAATAAATAAATAGAAAGAGATGAGAGAGAGAGAGAATTCGAATTTTAAATTAAAATAATAGGAAAATATTTTTATTTTTATTTTAATTATTGGTTAGTATTCGAAATTTAAAAAAGAGAAATAAAATAAAATTGGAATTTAAAATAATTAGTTAATTAAAAAGAATTTTGAAAAAGGGGTTAGTAATTTTCGAAAATTAGAGAAAGAGAGAAAGGTAGTTAGGTGGTTTTGAAAAAGATATGATTAAAATAGTAAACTTTTAAAATCAAACAAAAAGTCAAGTAGTTAATTGAAAAAGATTTGAAAATCAATTTTGAAAAGATAAGAAGTTAGAAAAGATTTTGAAATTGATTTGAACAAGAATTTAAAAAGTTTTGATTTTGAAAATTAAAGTTGATTACTTGACTAAAAAGAAACTAAAAGATATGATTCTAGAATTTAAAGATTGATCCTTTCTTAATAGGCAAGTAACAACTTGAAAATTTTTTGAATCTAAATATTAATTGTTAACATTAATTATGAAATAAAAGTAAGAAAAAGATTTTGAAAATCAAATTTTTAAAGTTTTCAAAAATATATACAAAATGAAAAAGATTTGATTTTTGAAAAAGATTTGAAAAAGATAGAAATTTTAAATTGAAATTTTGACTTGACTAACAAGAAACAACTAAATTTTAAAACTTTTTGACTAAATCAGTCTAAAATTTTTAAAATTATGACCAAAATAAGGAAAAGATATTTTTTTTTTCAAAAATTATGAGCAAAATGAGGAGAGAGAAAAATATAAAAATGACACAAAACATAAAAATTTAAGATCAAAACAAAAATGCATGCAAGAACACTTTGAATGTCAAGATGAACACCAAGAAAACTCTGAAGATCATGATGAACACCAAGAACATATTTTTGAAAATTTTTAAGAAAAGAAAAACATGCAAGACCCCAAACTTAGAAATTTTCAAACTTTAGACACTAGTAATTCAAAAATGCATATGAAAAACAAGAAAAGACACAAAACAAGAAAATGCAAAGATCTAACAAAGAAATTCATCAAGAACAACTTGAAGATCATGAAGAACACATGCATGAATTTTCAAAAATTTTTAAGAGAAATTAAAAACATACAATTGACACCAAACTTAAAATTTGACACAAGACTCAAACAAGAAACATAAAATTTTTGGTTTTTTTGGTTTTATTAATTTTTTTTTTGAATTTTTCAAAAATTAAAATAAAAATTAAGAAGCTTAAACATAAAATAAAATTACCTAATCTAAGCAACAAGATGAACCGTCAGTTGTCCAAACTCGAACAATCCCCGGCAACGGCGCCAAAAACTTGGTGCACGAAATTGTGATTACACTTTTCAACAGCGCCAACAACTTGGTACGCACGATATCTCAACTCTTTTTCACAACTTCGCACAACTAACTAGCAAGTACACTGAGTCGTCCAAGTAGTACCTTACGTGAGTAAGGGTCGATCCCACGGAGATTGTCGGCTTGAAGCAAGCTATGGTCATCCTTGTAAATCTCAGTCAGGCAGATTCAAATGGTTATGAGGTTTTGATAATTAAAATATAAATAAAATATAAAATAAGATAAAGTTACTTATGTAATTCATTTGTGGGAATTTCAGATAAGCATTTGGAGATACTTTGTTGCTTCAGAACCTCTGCTTTCCTATTGCCTTCTTCCAACCATGCGTTACCTCCTTCCATGGCAAGCTGTGTGATCCTCTCGGATGAAAACAAATCCATATGCGCTGTCACCGCACGACTAATCATCTGTCAGTTCTTGCTAGCATCGGAATAGGACCATTGTCCTTTTGCACACTATCACTTGTGCCCTACATTCACAGGTTTGAAGCTCGTCACAGTCATCCCTTCCCAGATCCTACTCGGAATACCACAGACAAGGTTTAGACTTTCCGGATCCCAGGAATGCTGCCAATGGTTCTAGCCTATACCACGAAGGTTAATCTCAGATTCTGCTCCTCTGTTGTCAGGAGAGAAGACGTGAATCGTTGATTAGAAACCCAAGAAAATATACTCCAGCTGTCATCCAATGACTACGTTGAACATCATGTAGAACGCTTTGTGGTTTTCAGGCACGCGATCTTGGCTAAGCGAGTAATGAAGATTGGGTGATTGTCACGGGTCACCCCTTCATTCTGACTTAACTGAATTAAGTACAAGAATATATCTTGGAGAAGAAGTAAGCGTGAATTGAATAGAAAAACAGTAGTAATTGCATTAATTCATGAAGAACAGCAGAGCTCCACACCTTAATCTATGGGGTGTAGAAACTCCACCGTAGAAAATACATAAGTGAAAAAGGTCTAGGCATAGCCGTGAGGCCAGCCTCCAAACGTGTACAATGGTAAAGTCTAAGGACTAAACTTCCAGAGATATGTAAAATAAATCTCTAAAAATAGTGTTTATACTAAACTAGTAACTAGGGTTTACAGAAAATGAATAACTAAGTGCAGATAGTGCAGAAATCCACTTCCGGGGCCCACTTGGTGTGTGCTTGGGGTGAGCATTGAAGCTTTTTCGTGCTTAGGCTGTTCCTGGAGTTAAACGCCAGCTTTGGTGCCAGTTTGGGCATTTAACTCCAATTCTGGTGCCAGTTTGGGCGTTTTACGCCAAGATGTTTTAGGCTGACTTTGAACGCTAGTTTAGGCCATCAAATCTCAAAAAAAGTATAGACTATTAGATATTGCTGGAAAGCCCAGGATGTCTACTTTCCAACGTAATTGAGAGCACGCTAATTGAGCTTTTGTAGCTCCATAAAATCCACTTCAAGTGCATGGAGGTCAGAATCCAACAGCATCTGCAGTCCTTTTTCAGCCTCTGAATCAGATTTTTGCTCAGGTCCCTCAATTTTAGCCAAAAAATACCTGAAATCACAGAAAAATACACAAACTCATAGTAAAGTCCAGAAATGTAATTTTTGAATAAAACTAATAAAAATATAATAAAAAGTAATTAAAACATTCTAAAAACTATGTAAAAACAATGCCAAAAAGGGTATAAATTATCCGCTCATCACCTCTCTCGCTAAGCAACCATCCATCTTATATTTGAATGGGTAAAACTCATATCCTTAAGCTTTATTATCCTACTTGAATATGGCTTACTTGAAATGGATAGTCAATTTAGAGCTCTTTGTGGAGTGAAGAGTAAGAGAGAGTTGTGTAGTGGTTGGAAATGCCATTGAAGGTCCATTGTGGTTGAAAGCTCAAAGTTGAATTGCAAAGGTTGGAATCATGCTAAATTGAATGGGTATAGAAGGATAATTTGGTGCCTAAATGAGAATTCCAAGGCTAAATCACCCGGATGGAATTTTCATGAATAACTAGAAGACGCGTGTGAAAATAAGATATGGGATCCCAGATTACAAAATGAAGACCAACTTTGGGAGCCCTTAGCTTGTGTGGAACTTCATCAAAGGTTGGAGCTATTGATTTTTAACTTTGGAGCATATTAGAAGTCCAAGCATTGGTGGAAGTTCAAGGATAAATTCAAGCACAAGCCGCCATGACAAGGAGCCTCCCACATGTCCAACTTAAGGACTATAAAGAAAAGTGCTAGGTGGGAGACACCCCACCATGGTAATATCTTTTCATTTTTCTCTTTTGTATATATTGGTAAATAAGTTTAATTTCATGTTTAGTTTGGTTTGTTGAGTTTATTTGGTAGTTTGGTATCTTGAATAAGGTTTGGTGGTGTTTAGATGACTGTTTGGATGTTTGGAATGCTTGGTTTGGCATTAGAACTTGAAAAATTTTGAAAACAGAGCACCCTGTCAGTGTATGCGTGACCCACATGTACACATGACTCCAAGATTTTGAATGGCCAGGATCATGCATGGACTGTGCCATCACACAGTCCAAACAGAAAGTTATGCGAGGATCGTGCTGGCTTGATGCGGGGCATACAATGCTTCCCATGCGTACGCATGACCACCCGTATGCGTCACCTCGTAAACTTGGATTCAAGTGAGGAGGGGAAAGGAGGATACTGATGAGGAAGATATTGTTGAGGCAGAAGATATGGATGAAGAGGAGGCACAAGAGGTTGTTGATGAGGAGAAAGAACGAGCAAAGGCTAAGGACCCTGAGAAGAAAGATGATGTAGAAGAACCTATTCGTATTCCATTTACAACCATAGCAAAGAAGGCTAAGAAGAACTTGGATATAGATCCGAACATGGTGGATGTCTTCAAGAAAATCGAGGTAACGATTCTTCACTTTGATGCAATCTAACAAGTACCAAAGTATTCAAATTTTTGAATGACTTGTGCATTAATAAATATAGGATCAATGACTTAGAGACTATTGCTTTGGAAAGTTCTATTTCCTCTGATGGGAATTATTCCTGAGAAATATGGTGATCCAAGACCTTGTCTAGTTTCTTGCACTATTGGTGGTTGGTGCGCAGAAATTGTGATTACACTTTGATTATGTAAAATTCATTGCTCTTTCTTTCCCTGGCAATGGCGCCAAAAACATGATGCCAATACCATGGTTCACAACTTTGCACAACTAACCAGCAAGTGCACTGGGTCGTCCAAGTAATACCTTACGTGAGTAAGGGTCGAATCCCACGGAGATTGTTGGTATGAAGCAAGCTATGGTCACCTTGTAAATCTCAGTCAGGCGGATATAAAATAGTAATGGGGTTTTCGAAAATAATTAATAAAATAGGGATAGAAATACTTATGTAAATCTTTGGTGAGAGTTTCAGATAAGCGAATAGAGATGCTTTCGTTCCTCTGAACCTCTGCTTTCCTGCTATCTTCATCCAATCAGTCTTACTCCTTTCCATGGCTGGCTTTATGTGATGCATCACCATTGTCAATGGCTACTTTCGGTCTTCTCTCGGGAAAATGATCCAAATGCCCTGTCACGGCACGGCTAATCGTTTGGAGGCATCACCCTTGTCAATGGTTACATCCTATCCTCTCAGTGAAAATGGTCAACGCACCCTGTCACGGCACGGCTATTCATCTGTCGGTTCTCGATCATGCTGGAATAAGATTTACTATCCTTTTGCGTCTGTCACTACGCCCAGCAATCGTGAGTTTGAAGCTTGTCACAGTCATTCAATCATTGAATCCTACTCGGAATACCACAGACAAGGTTTAGACTTTCCGGATTCTCTTGAATGCCGCCATCATTCTAGCTTACACCACGAAGATTCTGATTAAGAGATCTAAGAGATACTCATTCAATCTAATGTAGAACGGAAGTGGTTGTCAGGCACGCGTTCATAGGGAATGATGATGATTGTCACGTTCATCACATTCAGATTGAAGTGCGAATGAATATCTTGGAAGCGAAATAAGATGAATTGAATAGAAAACAGTAGTACTTTGCATTAATCTTTGAGGAACAGCAGAGCTCTACACCTTAATCTATGGAGTGCAGAAACTCTACCGTTGAAAATACATAAGTGAAAGGTCCAGGCATGGCCGAATGGCCAGCCCCTTAAAACGTGATCACAGGATCAGAATACAATCCAGGATGTCTAATACAATAGTAAAAAGTCCTATTTATAATAAACTAGCTACTAGGGTTTACAGAAGTAAGTAATTGATGCATAAATCCACTTCCGGGGCCCACTTGGTGTGTGCTTGGGCTGACCTTGAATGTTACACGTGTAGAGGTCATTCTTGGAGTTGAACGCCACCTTTTGTGCCATTTTGGGCATTGAACTCCACTTCTCAACTTGTTTCTAGCGCTGGACGCTAGAATTGGGCAGAGAGCTGGCGTTGAACGCAAGTTTGAGTCGTCTAAACTTGGGCAACGTATGGACTATTATACATTTCTGGAAATCCCTGGATGTCTACTTTCCAACACAATTAGAAGCGCGCCATTTTGAGTTCTGTAGCTCCAGAAAATCCACTTTGAGTGCAGGGAGGTCAGAATCCAACAGCATCAGCAGTCCTTCTTCAACCTCTGAATCTGATTTTTGCTCAAGTCCCTCAATTTCAGCCAGAAAATACCTGAAATCATAGAAAAACACACAAACTCATAGTAAAGTCCAGAAATGTGAATTTAACATAAAAACTAATGAAAACATCCCTAAAAGTAACTAGATTCTACTAAAAACATACCAAAAATAGTGCCAAAATGCGTATAAATTATCCGCTCATCAGTGGTACACAGTTTATTCATTGCATATGTGATCTAGGGGCATGTGTTAGCATCATGCCACTCTTAATCTATGACAGGTTAAATCTCCCACCGTTGAAGCGGTCGGCTACCCGTTTTGTATTGGCTGATAAAGGTATTATCTCTCAAGATTACTCTAGAAGGAGGTGACTGATGGATGAACTAATGCCGGTTTAGAATTTCTCAATAGAATTTTGTTCCAAGCATAGTCTAGACCAACGATTAACTCTCAATCAAAGTTTAAAAGGTTGTCACAATACAAACTAAAATAACCAGTTGTAGAATCCCAGGTCATTCTCCCTAGGAATTGCAATCGAGTGCTCAATTATTTGCTATGAGATATCAGGGGTTTTGATTAAAATAACAGAAATCTAAATAGAAATAAATTAAGGAAGGAAATAATAATTAAATTTCAAAAGTAATTAAACTAAAGCAATTAAAGAAATCAACTAAGAAAGATCTTGGAAGGGTTGATGGTTAAGGATCCTATCCTTGTCACTAACTACAACATGATAATTATAAAGAGCAATTCCACTTCATCACCCTGAACATCGGAGGAAAGTCAAATGAGCTTAATTTATCCTAATCCATAAGGCCTAATCAACTTACTAATTAAATTAGCAAAAGATTAGTGTAAATAGAAACAAGACTAATTAAAATCTCTAAATTATCAATCAACATGGAAATTAGTAACTCAAGTTTACCCAAGTTACTAACCCAAGCCAAGAATGCCAAATATCTACTCCATAACTAATGCAATCATTTTGTCAAACACCTAGAGTGCTGATAAATGATGAGGGAAAAACGATTCCACACAAACTCACCCGCAAGTGTACCGGGTCATATCAAGTAGTAATAACTCACAGGAGTGAGGTCGATCCCACAGGGATTGATGGATTGAGCAACTTTAGTATGGTGATGAATTTAGTTAAGCGAATATTTAATGATTTGAGTGAAATTTGATTAACAGAAGTGAAATTGCAAGTAAACTAGAGTGCAGAATAAAAATTGGCAGAAGCTTAAAATGCTAAAAAAGTAAATTGCAGAAACTTAAAGTGCAAGAAATTAAATGAGCTGAAACTTAAAGTGCAAGAAAGGTAAATAACTGAAACTTAAAGTAAAAGGAATTTAATTTGCAGAATCTAAATTTCTAGGAAACTTAAATTGCATGAAGAATAAAGGGATTTGGGTGTTGGGAATCAACACAGAACTGGAAATTGTAAATTGCAGTGAATTAAAGAGCTCTCAGATGAAGAAATTCAGAAAATAGATCGATCAGGATTTCTCCAATCAGAGTTCCAAAACCAAAACCAGAAGAATAAAAGTTGTAGCAGAAGAAAGAAAACAAAACATACGGAGAAACTTAGATCTGATCTCCCAAATCTCCAATTCTAAAATTCAAAAAAGAAATTAAAAGAGAGCCCCCTTATGAAATCAAATTCCTATCTATTCATACTCTTTCCAATTTTGGCTTCCCGTACTTCGAGTGGGCTTTTCGACCTTTTATGAATTGGATCAGAATGGCACTTTGTTGCAGCTTCTAGGGGAATGTTGCGTTCTCAAAGTGAGCACAGCGTTCATTCATCCACGCGTGTGCGTCCTTTTACGCTTTTTTCTCATCGACGCGTACGCGTCATGTACGCGTGCACGTGACTATCAACATCAGCTCCAAACATGCTTGCACACCATACTCACGCATACACGTCGTTGATAGCATTCTCTTATCGAGCGCTACGTTTGCTTAATGAACGCTACCCATGCGTGCGCGTCATTTGCGCGTGCGCGTGGGTAGCAAAATATCCAATCCATACTTCAGCGTCATCCACGCGTAAGCGTGCTTCATCCCAGGTGACCCATCGACGCGTGCGCGTCAAGCACGCGTGCGCATCGTTTGCAAAACTTTGCTTCCAAATATGAACATGCCCAAAAATGCTCCCTTATTGAACATAGCGCTCTCTTCAAAAAAATGAGCGCCAAACACTTCTACACGTACGCGTCATGCACGCGTACGCGTGGGTCTTCGAAAGTTGCCCCTAACGCATAGGGGTCCTGTACACGTGCGCGTCGCAAGTGAGCGTGGCGTTCTTTCTTTGAACGCAACGTTATCCTGCAGTGCTTCTCCTTCTCTTCATTTTCTCACCTGAAATCAACCAAGCAAAGCAATCAAAGTCTCACCAAAATCACAAGAATTTGCATCATTCATAATAATCACTTAATTCTTGCATAAATCTCATGATTTTGTATAAAATAAATGATGTTTGATTGAATCAAAATAATCATGAAATTCTACTCCAACCACTTACTTATTGTGCAAGAAAGTGCATAAAACCTAATGAAACAAATGAAAAATGCTTGTGAAATTGGCATAAGATGACTTGTCATCACAACACCAAACTTAAATCTTGCTTGTCCCCAAAAAGCACTAAAACATGAGAAGAAATGAAAGAAAACAGAGAAGTATACATGTCCTTATTTAGCAGGTAGTTGAATTTGATTCATGGGGTTTTATGCAGATCTACTTGAAGCTCTACTTCCTTTAAATTTCAAGATTGAAATGTCCCATTAAGTGATAATCAAATTTTCTGTTGTGAACCTTGTTATTCATCCATCCTTGGTGTTTTGATATTCTTTGTCTTACTACTGAGAAGCTTAAACTTTTATTCAAAGCTAAGTGTTATGTGTTGCAGAAGCTTTTTAGCTTTGTTTTTCAATCAACACATCACCACAGACACTTGGCTCACAATTCATCTTAAGACTTTGATGCCCAGCACCTCTTTGGGTCACTAAATGCTTTGTAACTATGTTGCTCTTGATAATGGACTTTCGGTTGGTAATCCCAGATTAGTTAATCCTAGTTACCAATTTTAAAATACTCATCAGAACCTAATTTTCCAAGTAGATCCTAGTACAAACAGCACCATGGGCTTATGTCCTAAGGTCAAAGCTATTGGTGTCTAGCCTTATTATTTGTTTCTTTCATGTTTGTTGCCAATTCTTGGCTTTTCTTCCTTTCCTTTCTTACTTTTTCTTTTTCCAAGGATACTTATTAATTAAAGGTTCACAAGCAGCAGCCTAGTTCATACTATAAAGGGATCATCCTAACCTTTATCCATTATTAATGAGCTTACTTTAACAATCAAACATACCTACCACCACTGAACTTTATTACCCCCACCACATTGGACAGTTGCTCTCTATTTTGCTCATCTTCTCTTATTTATGCAGATGTGAAACAAGACATGTATTCAAGTAAGATGAGTGATGCAGACACTTATATTAGAACATTTATTTTGAGAATTAAGAAAAACAGAAGTGCAAAACATAAAATCTTAATTGTAAAAATAGCATAACTTGGAGGGCATATCATTTTGCAGATATGCATCTTCCTTATTTACTAAGATTATGAAGGAACTCCACCACCTCTACTTTTTGTGCTCTTTTCCTTTGTTGGATTCTCCTTTCTTCTTTGGCTCCTGCTTCCTCTTCTTGTTTGTTCCTGGTGATTCTTCAGCAGGGTGTTTTGGGGCCAAGAGAAATCTACCTGATCCCAGAGTCCAGATTTCTTCAACCGTTGCTCCATTCTTTCTATGTTTCCATGGGCTCTTGCTCTTTTCTTGTTCACTAATTCCTGGCATTGGACGAATGGTTTGATCTCTCGATTTACCACTGGCATGCCGCATACCACGTAATTTAGTTTTGCTTGAGTCTCTATATCATATTCAATCCTGTCCAAGTGCCGAGCTTCTCTAGCTGCGTGGTATATGCTCTTCCATTGACGAATATCCTAGAGGTATTTCTCCTGTTCAGCTTGTTGTTGGAATAATTTGTCAAATGATTCTTGAGAGTGACCAGATTGTTCCCTTTGTTGCTCCAGGACTCTTGCTTGGAATTCTCTCTGCTGGTCCATCATCCTCAGCTGGAAGTTTTCTTGTTGCTCCATCATCTTCAGCTGCCAGCTCTCTTGCTGCTCCTGAGCTCTTATATATTGCTGAGACATCTCTTTAATGGCTCTTTGCATTTGGCTTAAGTCCATTGTGCCAGAAGCTTGTCCCTCCTCCATTTGTGGTCTCCTTCTTCTTCCTTGAGTTCTTCTCTCCTCCTGGGTGTCAGTGACACCTTCCATCCTTTACTTAGTGATTCCTCTGCCTCTCTTTACCCAATCTGTATCTGCATCCTCAAAGAGTACCCCTGCTCTATTGCACAGCCCCAAAATGGTACTTGGGTGACAAGTCTGCTTGATTTGCCGCTATCCTCAGCCATTTCTTGGATGCTATCTGCTATGAGTTGTGGTATATTGATTTCTCCTCCCTTAAGTATGCAATAAATCAGGATTTCTCTCTTTATTGTAACCTCTGATGTATTTCCAGTAGGGAGTATGGATCTTCTCACTATCTCATACCAACCTTTTGCCTCAGGTATGAGATCAATTCTCTTCAAGTAGCTTGGATCCCCATCTGAATTCCTTTTCCAGTCTTTGCCTTCCAAGCATAAACCATTTAGTAGCTCATCAGGATCATTCTCACCTTTCATTCTTTCATCAAAGTTGGGTTCTCCAAAGGGTATCACTCTTATTTGCAAGACCCTCATGATGGATGCTGGATTGAAATCTACATCAACCCCCCTAACATAGCTCTTGTAAGGAGGGCTGGTTTTGCTTGGCCTTACAACATTTGCATAGAACTCTCTTATCATGGTTGCACTTATGTCTGTGAGAGGTTCACACAGGAGTTCCCATCTTCTCTGTTGGACTATCCTTCTCATGATTGGGTATTCTCCTTCTTTCAATCTGAAACCAATCTCTGGAATGACTTCTTTTGATTCCATCAACCTATGATATCATGACTCATGAAATTGAGGTTTAAATCTTTTGTTATCATAGGTTGGTGGTTCAGCTTCAACTGGTTGCTTCCCTTTCCTTCTTCTAGAACTTGATGAAGCCATTAGTTAGGGAAAGAGGGGAAGCCGAGTGGAGAAATGAAGAATGGTAAGGTAGAGAGGATTTACGTGACTCTTAGGATGAGTGTTTGGCTTACTGGTGAAGCAAGAATAAAAGATTAAGGAGACAAGTGTAGTTTGGGGCTCACAGAACACGGTTACTAGGACTTTTTCTTAAGGAAACCGAAAGTTAACTTTTTAAATGCACGGAGTGTGAAAGTTAGGTTATGAGGCATAGTCCAAGTGAATCTATTTATAGCAACTTTAATGAAGATTAGATGGCCATGATGTCTTTAGAAAGAGTTAGAATGAATGGTGTGCATATAAGGAAGGATGAGGACAAGGACCACCTCTTCATTGGGCATATGGTTCGGTCTCCTAGGTGCTGAACCTTGCATATTTTTGCTTCCCAAAAAGCAATTCTCAAGCACATGTGACTCACTTTTCCTCCTTGTAACACCCGTACTTGCATGATTTTTGTCTTTTCCTCAATCTTCTTCACACCTATCCATTTCAATCAAGGCAACAGTAAGCTCAAAATTTGAATTTAGCATTGTGGTGGTTATCAAGTGAAAAGTATGTATAAAAAAATAAAATTTGCTATATATTCCTTATTTATGAATAACCAACTATGCCCCTTAGAAATTGAACAAAATTTTAGTGAACACCAAACTTGTTTCTGCTAAGTGATTCATATGAAACCCAATGAATGTCTATCATAATTAGTATATTCATTATAAGGAACATTTTATTTTCTAACTTTATAAAATAAATTCATAAGATGATGCAATATATATGGTTTATCTATTTCATGAATTTGAGCCTTTGAGCAAAAGTGATTTTCCTTAAATTCATAGCATATGTAGGCACCAAACTTAATGTTTGGCTATATACTTCAATAGACTGAATGAGTATATATCCTAAAATGGTTATATGATCAGCATGCTTGAAAAGCTATTTTAGAGTGCCTTTAGGCACACCAAACTTAGGAATCAGACATATGCTTCAAAACGATGTGTGCGGTTATCAAATCTACTCATGAGAGCTCAAATTTATGCTAGAAGAACCATTAATTATTGAAATTAAACAAAAGAAAGAACATTAAATCATGGGCTGCCTCTCATGGAACAGTCTTTTATTGTCACTAGCTTGACATTGGTTCCTTGTTAGGGTGGCTGATGATTATGGTGCCTCAGCTTGTCCCCTCTCACTGTGAGCCTTCTTCCTGTGCTTTGATGATCAATCTCTATATGCTCCAACGAGAGTATCTTATTGACAGTGTAATAATCATCAGTTTGTGGGTCTGTCTCTAACTGTTGGTATATCAGTTTCACTTTGTCTCCTTTTGAGAACCCTTCAGTTGGGATTCTTTTGTTTCTCCACCCTTTTGGAATCCTTTTCTTGCTCTTCTTTCCTTTCTTTGGTGGCCCTTCTGTCTTGACAGTAGGCTTTATATCAGGGTCTTTCTTCCTAGTGATCAACTTCTCAATCTCTTCCTACCTTCTCTTCTCATTCTTTACATCTTCATTCCCCTTTTGTTCTTCTCCACTGTTTGTCTTTTGCTTCGAAGGTGGGATGATGAGTGCTTCTTTCGGTTTTTCCTTCCAATGCAAGTCTTCTCCTTCAACTCTCATGTAGCTTTTCTCTTCAACAGTATGCTGCATTTCCTGAAAGACATTTAGAGTGATCTTCTCATCATGTTCCCTCAAAGTCATTTCTCCTTGTTCCACATCAATGATGGCCCTTGCTGTGGCTAGAAAAGGTCTTCCCAATATGATGGAATCCCCTCCCTCTTCATCTAGATCCAAGATCACAAAATCTGCTAGAAATATGAACTTATTTACCTTGACCAAGAGATTTTCAACCACTCCATCCGGGGTTACCATTGATCTGTTAGCAAGTTGCAAGGTCATCCTTATAGGTTTCACTTCTTCTATGGACAACTTTCTCATCATAGATAAGGGCATCAGATTGATACTTGGTTCTAAATCACACAAAGCCTTATCAATGAATATATTACCAATGGTGCTAGGCAGAAAGAAACTCCCAGGGTCTTTGAGTTTTGGTGGGAGGCCTTTTTGGATCACTGGTGCACGAATTGTAAATCACACTTTTCACAACTCGTACCACCAACCAGCAAGTGCACTGGGTCGTCCAAGTAATACCTTACGTGAGTAAGGGTCGAATCCCACGGAGATTGTTGGATTGAAGCAATCTATGGTTATTTTGTAATTCTTAGTCAGGATATCAATTATGATTATCAATTTGAATTGCGAAAAATAAAAGAGCATGAAATAAATACTTGTTATGCAGTAATGGAGAATATGTTGTAGTTTTGGAGATGCTTTGTCTTCTGAGTCTCTGCTTTCCCTCTGTCTTCTTTTTCACGCACGCAAGGTTCCTCCTATGGCAAGCTGTGTGTTGGTGGATCACCGTTGTCAATGGCTACCATCCGTCCTCTTAGTGAAAAAGGTCCAGGTGCGCTGTCACCGCACGGCTAATCATCTGTCAGTTCTCACTCATGTTGGAATAGGATCCATTGATCCTTTTGCGTCTGTCACTACACCCAACCCTTGTGAGTTTGAAGCTCGTCACAGTTATTCAATCCCTAAATCCTACTCGGAATACCACAGACAAGGTTTAGACTTTCCGGATTCTCAAGAATGCTGCCAATGGATTCTAGCTTATACCACGAAGATTCTGATTAAGGAATCCAAGAGATACTCATTCAATCGAAGGTAGAACGGGAGTGGTTGTCAGGCACGCGTTCATAGATTGAGAATGGTGATGAGTGTCACGGATCATCACATTCATCATATTGAAGTTCGAATGAACATCTTAGATAGAAACAAGCGTGTTTGAATAGAAAACAGAAATAATTGCATTAATTCATCGCGACACAGCAGAGCTCCTCACCCCCAAAAATGGAGTTTAGAGACTCATGCCATCAAAAAGTACAAAGTTCAGATCTAAAATGTCATGAGGTACAAAATAAATCTCTAAAAGTTGTTTAAATACTAAACTAGTAACCTAGGTTTACAGAAAATGAGTAAACTAAGATAGATAGTGCAGAAATCCACTTCTGGGGCCCACTTGGTGTGTGGTGGGGCTGAGACTTGAGCTTTAAACACCAGGTTGTAACCTGTTTCTGGCGTTTAACTCCAACTTGTAACCTGTTTCTGGCATTTAACGCCAGAATACAACATGGAACTGGCGTTGAACGCCAGTTTACGTCATTCATCCTTGAACAAAGTATGGACTATTAGATATTTCTAGAAAGCCCTGGATGTATACTTTCTAACGCAATTAAGAGCGTTCCATTTGGACTACTGTAGCTCCAGAAAATCTATTTCGAGTGCAGGAAGGTCAGAATCCAACAACATCTGCAGTCCTTTTTCAGCCTGAATCAGATTTTTTCTCAGCTCCCTCAATTTCAGCCAAAAAATACCTAAAATCACAGAAAAACACACAAACTCATAGTAAAGTCCAGAAATGTGATTTTTATTTAAAAACTAATAAAAATATAATAAAAATGACTAAAACATATTAAAAACTACCTAAAAACAATGCCAAAAAGCGTATAAATTATCCGCTCATCACAACACCAAACTTAAATTGTTGCTTGTCCCCAAGCAACTAAAAACAAAGTAGGATAAAAAGAAGAGAATATAAAATAAATTCCAAAAACATCTATGAAGATCAGTCTTAGTTAGATGAGCGGGGCTATTAGCTTTTTTGCTTCTGAACAGTTTTGGCATCTCACTTTATCCTTTGAAGTTCAGAATGATTGGTATCTATAGGAACTCAGAATTCAGATAGTGTTATTGATTCTCCTAGTTCAGTATGTTGATTCTTGAACACAGCTACTTTATGAGTCTTGGCCGTGGCCCTAAGCACTCTGTTTTCCAGTATTACCACCGGATACATACATGCCATAGACACATAACTGGGTGAACCTTTTCAGATTGTGACTCAGCTTTGCTAAAGTCCCCAATTAGAGGTGTCCAGGGTTCTTAAGAACACTCTGTTTTTGCTTTGGACCTCGACTTTAACCGCTCAGTCTCAAGTTTCACTTGACACCTTCACGCCACAAGCACATGGTTAGGGACAGCTTGGTTTAGGCCAGGATTTTATTCCTTTAGGCCCTCCTATCCACTGATGCTCGAAGCCTTGGATCCTTTTTATTACCCTTGCCTCTTGTTTTTAAGGGCTATTGGCTTTTTGCTCTTACCTTTTGGTTTAAAGAGCTTTTGGCTTTTTCTGCTTGCTTTTTCTTTTTCTTGCTCTCTTTTTTTTTTTGCATTTTTTTTTCTGCAAGCTTTGTTCTTCACTATTTTTTCTTGCTTCAAGAATCATTTTTATGATTTTTCAGATTATCAAATAACATTTTTCCTTTTTCATCATTCTTTCAACAGCCAATAATTTTAACATTCAGAAACAACAAATTCAAAAGACATATGCACTGTTCAAGCGTTCATTCAGAAAATAAAAAGTATTGTCACCACATCAAAATAATTAAACTATTTTGAGAAAACATTTTTCATTTAAGAAAGGTGATGGATTCATAGGACATTCATATCTTTAAGACATAGACACTTAGATACTAGTGATCATATAGTAAAGACACAAACATAATTAAACATGAAGCATAGTAAACGAAAAATAGGAAAATAAGAATAAGGAGATTAAGGAATGGGTCCACCTTAATGAGGGTGGCGTCCTCCTCTTCTTGAAGAACCAATGGTGCTCTTGAGCTCCTCTATGTCTCTTCCTTGCCTTTGTTGCTCCTCCCTTATAGCTCTTTGATCTGCAGTCAATTTCTCTACCACTGAATTATGAAAAAACAAAAAGCAATGCTTTTACCACACCAAACTTAAAAGGTTTGCTCGTCCTCGAGCAAAAGAAGAAAGAAGTGGAGAAGATGGAGGAGATGAAGGTGTGTGAATGGGTGGGTTTGGGAGGGGAATGGTTTGAATTTGAATGGTGAGGTAGGTGGAGATCCTGTGGGGTCCACAGATCTAGAGGGGTCAAGGATGTATCATCCCTGCTCCTATTAGGCGTGTAAACGCCCCTGCAGTGCAATCCTGGCGTTTAATGCCAGACTGCTGCCTGTTTTTGGCGTTAAACGCCCAAATGTAGCCTGTTTCTGGCGTTTAACGCCAGGTTGATGCTTGTTTCTGGCGTTAAACGCCAGCTTGGTGCTTGTTTCTGGCGTTTAAACGCCAGAATGCTCTTCCTCCAGGGTGTGCTGTTTTTTATGCTGTTTTTCATTCTGTTTTTGATTTTTTAGTAGTTTTTGTGACTTCACATGATCATCAACCTAAAAAAAAAACATAAAATAGCAATATAAAATAAAGAGATATAGTTAAATAACATTGGGTTGCCTCCCAACAAGTGCTTCTTTAATGTCAATAGCTTGACCTTACTGAGCTTTTAATCTAGTCTCAGCCTTGAGTATTCTTGCTCAACATTGCCTTCAAGATAATGCTTGACTCTCTGTCCATTAACAATGAACTTCTTATTAGAATCAATGTCTTGAAGCTCCACATGGCCATATAGTGACACGCTTGTAATCACATATGGTCCCCTCCACCGGGATTTCAGTTTCCCGGGAAATAATCTGAGCCTAGAGTTAAATAGCAGAACCTTCTGTCCTGGTTCAAAGACTCTAGGTGACAACTTTCTGTCATGCCACATTTTTGCTTTCTCCTTGTAAACCTTAGCATTTTCGAAAGCAGTGAGGCTGAATTCCTCTAGCTCATTTAGCTGGAGTAATCTTTTTTCTCTAGCTAATCTGGCATCAAAGTTTAGGAATCTGGTTGCCCAGTAGGCCTTATGCTCCAGTTCCACGGGCAGATGACAGGCCTTACCATACACAAGCTGGTATGGAGAGGTCCCTATAGGAGTCTTGAATGCTGTTCTGTAAGCCCACAGAGCATCATCCAAGCTTCTCACCCAATCCTTTCTACGGGTACTTACTGTCCGTTCCAGGATTCTTTTTAGTTCTCTATTAGGGACTTCAGCTTGCCCATTTGTCTGTGGATGATATGGAGTTGCCACCTTATGGCTAATTCCATACCGGACCATAGCAGAGTAAAGCTGTTTGTTGTAGAAGTGAGTGCCCCCATCACTAATTAGTGCTCTAAGGACACCGAACCTGTTGATGATATGTTTCTGGAGGAACTTCAGCACTGTCTTAGTATCATTAGTGGGTGTGGAATGGCCTCTACCCATTTGGATACATAGTCGACTGCCACCAGAATATAAGTGTTTGAGTATGATGGTGGGAAAGGCCCCATGAATTCAATACCCCATACATCAAACAACTCAATCTCGAAGATTCCTTGTTGAGGCATGGCGTAACCATGAGGCAGATTACCAGCTCTCTGGCAACTGTCACAGTTACATACAAACTCTCGGGAATCTCTTTAGAGTGTAGGCCAGTAGAAACCACATTGGAGGACCTTGGTGGCTGTTCGCTCACCTCCGAAATGACATCCATATTGTGACCCATGGAAATGCCATAATATCCTCTTTGCTTCTTCTCTAGGCACACACCTATGGATTATTCTGTCTGCACATCTCTTAAAGAGATAGGGTTCATCCCACAAGTAGTACTTTGCATCAGTAATTAATTTTTTCTTTTGTTGCCTGCTGTACTCTTTGGATATGAACCTTACAGCTTTATAGTTTGCAATGTCTGCAAACTATGGTATTTCCTGAATGGCGAACAAATGCATATCCGGAAAGGTTTCAGAGATCTCAATAGAGGGAAAGGACGCCCCTTCTACTGGCTCTATCCGGGACAGATGATCAGCCACTTGGTTTTCTGTCCCTTTTCTGTCTCTTATTTCTATATCAAACTCTTGCAGAAGCAACACCCATCTTATGAGCCTGGGTTTTGAATCCTGCTTTGTAAGTAGATATTTAAGAGCAGCATGGTCATTGTACACAATCACTTTGGATCCTACTAAGTATGATCTAAACTTGTCAATGGCATAAACCACTGCAAGTAATTCTTTTTCTGTGGTTGTGTAATTTTTTTGGGCATCATTTAAAACACGGCTAGCATAATAAATGACATGCAGAAGCTTGTCATGCCTCTGCCCCAATACTGCACCAATGGCATGATCACTGGCATCACACATTAATTCGAATGGTAATGTCCAGTCTGGTACAGAAATAACTGGTGCTGTGACCAGCTTAGCTTTCAGAGTTTCAAACGCCTGCAAACACTATGTGTCAAACACAAATGGCGTGTCAGCAGCTAGCAGGTTGCTTAGAGGTTTTGCAATTTTTGAAAAATCCTTTATAAACCTCCTATAGAATCCTGCATGCCCCAAAAAGCTTCTGATTGCCTTAACATTGGCAGGTGGTGGTAATTTTTCAATTACCTCTACTTTAGCTTGATCCACCTCTATTCCTTTGTTCGAAATCTTATGCCCAAGGACAATCCCTTCAGTCACCATAAAGTGACATTTTTCCCAGTTTAAAACCAGGTTAGTCTCTTGGCATCTTTTCAGAACCAGTGTCAGGTGATCAAGACAGGAGCTGAATGAGTCTCTATATACTGAGAAGTCATCCATGAAGACTTCTAGAAATTTTTCCACCATATCAGAGAAAATAGAGAGTATGCATCTCTGAAAGGTTGCAGGCACATTACACAGCCCAAATGGCATCCTTCTGTAAGCAAACACTCCAGATGGACATGTGAATGCTGTTTTCTCTTGATCCTGGGGATCTACTGCAATTTGGTTGTAGCCTAAATAGCCATCCAAAAAGCAGTAATAATCATGACCTGCTAGTCTTTCTAGCATCTTATCTATGAATGGTAAAGGAAAATGATCCTTTCTGGTGGCAGTATTGAGCCTTCTGTAGTCAATACACATGCGCCACCCTGTAACTGTTCTTGTAGGAACCAGTTCATTTTTTTCATTATGAACCACTGTCATGCCTCCCTTTTTGGGGACAACTTGGACAGGGCTCACCTAGGGGCTATCAGAAATAGGATAAATAATCCCAGCCTCCAGTAACTTGGTGACCTCTTTCTGCACCACTTCCTTCATGGCTGGATTTAGCCGCCTCTGTGGTTGAACCACTGGCTTAGCATCATCCTCCAATAGGATCTTGTGCATCAATCTAGCTGGGCTTATACCCTTGAGGTCACTTATTGACCACCCAAGAGCTGTCTTGTGTGTCCTTATCACTTGAATTAGTGCTTCCTCTTCCTGTGGATTTAAAGCAGAGCTTATAATCACCGAAAAAGTGTCACCTTCTCCCAGAAATGCATATTTCAGGGATGGTGGTAATAGTTTGAGCTCGGGTTTAGGAGGTTTTTCCTCTTCCTGAAGAAGTTTCAGAGGCTCTTTCAATTCCTCTGAATCCTCCAGATCAGGCTGAACATCTTTAAAGATGTCTTCCAGCTCTGATTCGAGACTCTCAGACATGTTGATCTCCTCTACCAAAGAGTCAATAAGATCAACTTTCACGCAGTCTTTTGGTGTGTCTGGATGCTGCATGGCCTTGACAGCATTCAACTTAAACTCATTCTCATTGACTCATTCTCATTGACTCATGCTAAACCAAGAATGAAGTAAGGGGTATGACATTTATTCAATGCAACTAAACTATATGCAAATTATCTAAATGCAACTACCTATCATGAATGCAAATGCTTGGTCAAAACAAATTAACTTCCAAGAGAACATATGTAAGTATAAGGGTTAAAGCAATAGGAATCAAATCCAACCTACAATTGTATTGAATTATCAAAAAGATTTACAAACTTGCATGAATAAGATTGATTAGGGTGAAAACATGTAATTGAGCAATCGACCCCTCACCGAATGTGTATCCGCTCTAGTCGCTCAAGTGTTTAGGGTTTGATTCACTCAATTCTCCCCTAATCATGCTTTCCAAGATTTGTTCTTCATCTAACAATTAACAATTATTCAATGCATGCATACAATTATCATGAGGTCTTTCTCAAAGGTTGTAATGGGGCTAGGGTCAAGGTAGGGTCATATATGGTTAAGTGGACTAGAATTTGAATCTTTGATCAACTTAAACTTCCCACCTAACCTATGGCAACCTATACAATTTAAGTGCTAACCTAACTACCCATTCTTCACTTTTTCACATACTCATGCATTTTCTTTGATCACAACACATATGGATTGATTCTTATTGAACTTTACTTTGGGGCTTTTTGTCCCCTTTTGTTTCTTTCTTTTTTTTCTTTCTTTTTTTTTTTCTATTTTTTTCTTTTTCATATTTATTTCTTTTTCTTTTGTTTTTCTTATTTTTTTCTTTCAAACTAAACATCAATGCATAAGGTCTAACTTTTGATTAATACATGAGTGTGCACCCAATTCTCAAATACAGAAATACAAAACACCCTTTTATCCCAACCAATGTTCCCACATCTCCCCAACTTGAATAATAAACACTCTCACTAGCCTAAGCCAATCAAAGATCCAAACAAAGACTTTTATTATTTTTCTCTTTAGGCTTGTAATGTGCTAAAATAGAGAACAATTGGGTTAAGTGTAGGCTCAAAATTGGCTAACAATGGAGAGTAAAAGGTGGGCTATTTGGGTAAGTGAGCTAATGAAACAATAGCCTCAATCATATAAATGCATGAATACAAGGAATAAAGGACATATAGAATTAAGCAAATCAAGGATTACAATCATAGAAAGAGAATAATGCACATAAGAAAGAAAATAAGTGGTTATAAGATGTAACCATGCAATTAGGCTCAAAACTCACAAGCTTGTGTTCTTAGCTCAAAAATCATGTTCCACAAGATATAAATCAAGCAAGTTCAATGAAATATTTTTTTTCTCAAATCAATTGGGAAGTGCCCTATAGATAATTTTCTTGAAAAATCTCGCTATTTTAACTAAGCTTATTATGTATATATATGCAAAAATAGGAAAATGCAAGTAAAAATCCTAAAATACCTAAAAATGAAATGCAAAAGTGTTGGGATTAGAAATTTGTCACCCAAAAGCGCCGATTCGGTCAGACGACCTCCCCACACTTAAAACTTTGCACCGTCCTCGGTGCAATCAAAGATGAGTAAGGGGTATGGTGACTTGCCGGATTGCCACCTTCAGCTGGTAGGTCAACCGGTGCTGCGTGTTCTTTGTTCTGCTTCCACGTTTGCCTGTGGTGCATCAATTATGAAAAACAGAAAATAACCCCATAAGATAAGAAAATAAAAAAGCAAGGCAGCGTAACTTGTTGGAATGAGGTAAATCACTAGAATTGAGTGAGTGAATTAGTGTGACGTTAATGAAACAAGTGTGTAAATTCTAAGATGCATGCGGTCTAGAACACACACTAACATAAAAAGGCCCATGTCACAATTACATAAAAAAGAACATGCACTTCACTCATCCTAATGTGCTTGAGATGCTCTAAACTTGTAGGTTAAAACAACCAAACAAGCAATAAAGAAGCATGAAAGCATTCAAGCCAAACACATAGGGAAGCATATGATCAAGAAACTCAATGCATTAAGGTAAATGCACAACATCTATCAAGAGATTGCCTAATCACGGAAAAGTATTCAAATCACATGGTAGCCAAATCATGCAATTCAAAAAGATTTAAGTGCGATCAAGGCAAAGTCATATGTACTTGGTATTCACAAACTTAAGCATGAAAGAATCAAAACCAAGTATCAAAATATAACCTAAAAAACAGAATCCAACAACGAATAACAAAATGATTATGCTAAAATAGCATTCAAGTAGTAATAGGCAACAATGTGTAGTAGACAAAATCAACAATCCAACACTTATAATGAAAAGAGAAAATGAAATGAAATAAAAACTAAACTAAGTAACTACTGTCTAAATGGTTATAAGTGGTGTTTGGAAGTGTTGGATGAAGGGTATGAGAAGAGAAGATGAGAGAAGAAGGAAGGAAATAGAAAGGAGAGAAGAAAAGAAGTGTAATGAAGGAAGGGCATCCACGCGTATGCATGCATTACGTGTGCGCGTGGGTGATGGTGAAATGGGTGCGTCGCGTACGCGTAGAGCACGCGCACGCATGCATGGCAAACCAAGGAGTTGACGTGCACGCGTCCATCATTCTTACGTGTGGGTTAATGGTTGTGCCTCAGGCACAACGTTAGCACAGTGCAGGCGCAACTCTCGGGTCCTTGGTTGGGGGTGAAAATATGGTATCCACGCGTACGCGTGCATGGCGCGTGCGCGTGGATGGGCGAGAATGCTTAGGGCACGCGTACGCGTGAGGTGCGCGTACGCGTGGGTCGGTGCCCTGTTTTTCAAAATTTTTCTATGTTTTGCACCAATCCAAGCATTCCAAACCTCCAAACAGCTACCAAAATACCATAAAATCTTATTTAACATACTAGGATGCAAAATAAACTCAACAAACAAAACAAAAAATGAAATTAAACTACTTTTACCAATATGTACAAAAGAGAAAAATGAAAAGAATTTACCATGGTGAGGTGTCTCTGATAAACCCCATTTGTAGGGTTTATCTTATGCCTCATTTAAGGGATTTTATAACCTTTTATCCACATTTATTCAATGAAATAGCATGGTTTTATAAATTCTCCTTTAATTGTGCTTAAGAGTGAAAATATGCTTTTTAGGTCCTTAATTGTTTAATCTGGATTTACCTTTGATTCCATTAGATGCCTTGATATGTTTGATAAGTGATTTCAGATTTAGAAGGCAAAGATTGGATTGAAGGAATTAAGAAAAAGCATATAAAAATGGAGAACTCATGAAGAAATGAAGGAATCGCAAAAGCTGTCAAGCCGACCTCTTTGCACTTAAACAACCATAACTTGAGCTACAAAGGTCCAAATGATGCGGTTCCAGTTGCGTTGAAAAGCTAGCATCTGGGGCTTCAAAACGATATAAGATTTGACATAGTTTCTACACGTATGGTGACGCGTACGCGCACTATACACGCACGTGTCATTGTTGCCATATGATCCACTTAAAGCAATACGTGGCCAGTGAATTCTAAAGCCTTGTGGGTCCAATCCAACTCATTTCTGATGCTATTTAACTCAAGGATTGAAGAGGGATAAGACACCTTTAGTTACATCTAGTCATTAGTTTAGTTTTATTATGCTTTTAGTTAGTTTCTAGAGAGAAAAGCTCTCACTTCTCTCTAGGATTTGGAGTAGGTTAGATCTAGATTAGGAATTCTTAGATCTAGGTTAATTTCATGTTTTGATTTCTTTTCCTTTTGCAATTCTTCTTCTTCTACCTTTCTTCTCTCTAGTTTAGCATTTAATTCTTGTAATCCTTTACTTTTATGTTCATGCACTTTTGTTTCTTCTATTTTCATTTCAATGCAATTTATGTTTTCATGTTCCTTTATTGTTCATTTGATTTGTTGTTGTTTAATTTCTTGCAATTGAGTAGTGTAGATTTACTTTCCTTACACTTTTTACTATGCTTTCCTTTTATGCCTTCCAAGTGTTTGATAAAATGCTTGGTTGGATTTTAGATTAGAATTTATGCTCTTGGCTTGGGAAGGTAACTTAGGAACTCTTGAGTTACTAATGTCCAAGTGATTGAGTTGGGAGCCATTAACGCTAGATCTCACTAATTGATTTGGTGGAAAACTAGGACTTATGGTCTTGGATTGACATAGCTCACTTGACTTTCCCTTATTAGTTAGAGGATGACTTAATGGGGTTGATCCTTGCCAATTCTCATGTTGTGGTTAGTGATTAGGATAGAGATCCTTGACCACCAACCTTTGCCAAGACCTTTTTAGTTGTTAATTTATTTTCATTGCCATTTACTTTTCATGTTTCTTATCCAAAAACCCCAAAATACCTCATAACCAATAACAAGACACTTCATTGTAATTCCAAGGGAGAACGACCCGAGGTTCAATACTTCGGTTTATAAATTTAGGGGTTTGTTACTTGTGACAAACAATATTTTGTATGAAAGGACTATTGTTGGTTTAGAAACTATAATTACAACGAGATTTCAATTGTGAATTCTAGACCACACAAAAGTCCAATCATCAAAATGGCGCCGTTGCCGAGTAATTGTAATGGTGTTATGTTATTGGTTATTGTATATATGTAAATATTGTGAATAGCTTGATTTTTGGATTGTTTGCTAGTCTTTCCTAGTTTAGGACTTTGTTTCATTATTTTTCTATTAGCTTTTGAATTTTATTTTCTCTTTTCACCATGAATTCTCACTTTGTCTATGAGTGTGATTACAACTATGTTGTAGGAAATGGGAGTTATAATGAAGATATGCATCAAGGATGGGATAACCAAAGGTGGGAGGAGCCATATGCATATGATCAATCTTCATGGCAACAACCTCCACTTATGCACTATGAAGTAGAGCCATTCTATGATGCATACCAATCCAATGGTTATGGTGAGTCCCCTTGTGACTTACAAGAACCACCACCATACACCTATGAGCCATACCCTCAATATAGCCACCTACCACACTCACAAGCCTCTTTCACCAACCACCTTAATATGACCCTCATCCATATCCACCATTACAATAACCATATGAGCTATATGAACCACATATAGAGCCACCACCATCCCAACATCAATACTTTCAAGAGCCACCCCCTCCATGTTATTACCAAGATGAACCACTTCCAATGTGTACAAATTTTCAACCACAAGATGAATACCACTTCCCACTACAACCTCCCATGGAGGACTACTCATGTCCATCCATCCAAGAGCCATATGATCCTAATGATATTATCCAAGAGGAACAAGAGTCAAGGGATCACCTCAAGAAAACATTGGATCAACTTCAAGTAACCATGGAGCGTGTTGTGCAACAAGTGGAAAGAGTAGAAATTACTGAACCACCACAACTCTACCAAGAAGAACCACCTTCCTACTATGAACCCTTCTCCCAAATTGATGAACCCTTCTATCCACCCCAACCTCCAATGGATGACATCCTTGATGTTCTTGTTTAAGGACAAGAGAAATGAAAAGGGATGTGCAACAATTCATGGCCGCCTTGGATGAGGTGGTAAACCGGTTAGCATCCCAATGCTTGAACACTCAAGGGACTCCCATGGCTATATATGGAGAAATAATTGAAGAGCATAACATGAAGGAGAGATTGGTGGAGAATGAGGGAAGTTACTTTGTATTGGAACAATTGGAGGAAGCTATGATTGTTGAGGACAAGGAAGAAGTGGTTGAACACTTAGGAGATGCGGAGCCTCCATGGGAACATAGAATTGAAGAAAACCCCTCCAAGATGATTGAATTTGATGCTAAGGAGGAATGTGCACAACCTCCAAGGCATATTCCATATGAAGACTTGGATGGGATAGAGCAAGAAGTGAGTTCCCTTGGTGATGAAGATCAAGCATCAAACCTTAGTGGTGAAGAATTCTTTGAGCATGAAGAATCTTCTCCCAACAAGATGGAAAGCAATGTGGAGGTAAATTTTTCTCATCCTCCCATTTATGACTTGAATAGGAGAAAAGGTTTAGATAAAATTGTTGAACAAAGGATTATAATTGAGAAGTCTTGCGAAGAGGTGGAAATCCTTAGAAAAAGGAGGAGGGAAACTGAATACGCTTTGTCAAGATCCTTGGAATCACCTTTGCCTAGGTTGCCATCTACACCTTCATTTGAGTGGGTGAAACTCATTTCTATTAGCTTTATTATCCCACTTGAATATGGTTTGCCTGAAATGAATGGCCAACTTAGGATGCTTTGTGGGATGAAGCGTAAAAGAAAGATGTTTTGTGGTTGGCGTTGCAAATCAAGGCTCATTATGGTTGATGCATCAAACATGAGATATAAAGGTTGGAGTAGTGCTCAACTAGATGGGTCTAGGAGGATTTTTGGCCACTATATTGAGAATTCATCATGCCTACCACCCGGATGGACTAATAATGATGATCAACTTCAAGACGGGTATGAAAATAAAGTATGGGATCCCGGATCATAAGACGAGGATCAACTTTGGGAGCCCCAATCTTGTGAAGAACTCCATCAACACTTGGTGCAACAAATAAGAAATCTTGGGGCACAATGGAGAACCAAGCATTGGTGGGAGTTCCAAGATGAATTCAAGCACAAGCCACCTTGAGAGGAGCTCCCCATAAGTCTAACTTAAGGACAATAAACAAAAGTGCTAGGTGGGAGACACCCCACCATGGTAAAATATTTCCTCTTTCTCTTTTATATATATTGGTAAAATTAGTTTAATTTCATGTTTTATTTTGTTTGTTGAGTATAATTGGTAGTTTAGTATGTTAAATAAGGTTTTATGGTGTTTTGGTAGCTGTTTGGAGGTTTGGAATGCTTGGATTGGTGTAAAAACATAGAAAAATTAAAAAAAAAAACAGAGCACCATCCCCGCGTACGCGTGCATCAAGCATTTTCGACCATCCACGCGCACGCGCCATGTACGTGTACGCGTGGATTGCAAAATTTCATTCCTCCATACATTGACCCGAGAGTTGTGCAAACGTTGTGCACGCATTGTGCCTTTCACACAAACCAACTCGCGCGTACGCGCACATGACACGTACGTGCCACTCTCAAAATAAGCCATCGACGCGGACGCACCATGTACGCATACGCGTCGAGTCCATTACACCACCATCCGCGCGCGCGCTATGCGTGTGTACGCGCGGATGTCCTTCCTTCACTACATTTCTTTTCTTCTCCTATTTCCATTTCTTTCCTTCTCCTTTCTTCTTCCCCTCTCCTACCCCTCATCCAACACTTCCAAAAACCATTGATAACCATTTATTTTAGTTAACTAATTAGTTTGTTAGCTAGTTGATAAGTTAGTTAGTTTTCATTTCATTTTCTCTTTTTCATTGTAAGTGTTTGATTGTTATTCTTGTTTACCATTAATTGCTACTGAGTATTAAAAAGAGATGTTATCTTAACATCATTATGTTTATAAATTTTGTTGGATTCTATTGTTGAGGTTATATTTTGCTACTTGGTTATGAATTTTTCATCCTTACCTTTTAAGAATACCAAGTGATGAGAATTACCTTCGAGCTTGTAACTCTTCTTGAATTGCATGATTTGGCCACCATGTGATTTGAACCCTACTCTTTGATTAGGCAAACTCTTGATATTGGATGTTGTGCATTTACTTTAATGCATTGTGTTTCATGATTATATGCATCCATATGCTTTTAGCTTGAATGCTTTCATGCTTATTTAATGCTTGTTTTACCTTACAAGTTTACTTAAAGCATCTCAAGCACACTAGAATAAGTGAAGTGCATGCTTCTTTTGTGACATCGCCTTTTGTTCTAGTGTGTGTTCTAAAAGGCGCCTAATTTAGGACTCACATTCCTTTTTGTCATTAATGTCACACTAATTCACTCACTCAATTCTAGTGATTAGTACCTCATTCCAACAATGTATGCTTCCTTGCTTTTGTTTTCTCATCTTATGGTGTTATATTTTTGTTTTTCATGAATGATGCACCGCAAGCAAAAATGGAAGCGCAAGGAACACGCAGCAACCGGTTGACCTACCAGCTGAAGGTAGCAACCCGGAGAGTCGCCGTACCCTCTTGCTCATCTTTGAATGCACCGAGGACGATGCAAACCTTTAAGTGTGGGGAGGTCATCCGACCGATTGGCGATTTTGGGTGACAAATTTCCAATTCCAACACTTTTGCATTTCATTCTAGGTTTTTAGGAATTTTACTTGCATTTTTCTTATTTTCGCATATATATACACAATAAGCTTAGTCAAAATAATGAGATTTTTCAAGATTTCTATCTATAGGGCACCTCAATTGATTTGAGTGAAAACTTTTCATAAAACTTTCTTGAATCGTATATATATTGTGGAACATGATTTTTGAGCTAAGAACACAAGCCTGTTAGTTTTGAGCCTAATGGTGTGGTTACATTATATAGCCACTTATTTTCCTATGATTGTAATCTTTGATTTGTTTGATTCTCTATGTCCATTATTTTGTGTATTCATACATTTATATGATTGAGGCCATCATTTTATTTAGCTCACTTACCCAAATAGCCTTACCATTTATCTTCCAGTGTTAGCCAATTTGAGCCTACGATTAACCCATTTGTTCTTAATTTAGCACATTACAAGCCTAAAGCGGAAAACAATAAATGTCCTTATTTGGATCTTTGATTAGCTTAGGCTAGTGTGTGTGTATCATTCAAGTGTGGGAACCATGGGATATTGGGAGAATAAAAGGGTAGTTTTGTATTTTGTTGTAAATATTGGGAATTGGGTGCATGCTCATGTTTTAAGCAAATGTAAAACCTTATGCATTGATGTTTTTGTATATATTGCAAAGCAAAAGAAAGAAAAATTAGAAAGACGAAAGAAAAAGAAAAAAATATGGAAAAGAAAAGAAAAAAAACAGAAAAAGAAAAAAAAAGAAATAAAAAGGGGACAAAATGACCCAAAGCAAGTGAAGCTCAATAAAATCAATGCATATGTGTTGTGAAATGAAAAGAAAATACATGAGCATATGAAAAAATGAAAAATGGGTAATTAGATTAGAACTTAATTATATAGGATGTCATAGGCTAGGTGGAAAGTCTAAGCTTATCAAAGATTCAAATTTCAAGCTCACTTAACCATATATGCATCCTACCTTGACCCTAGCCCCATTACAACCAACGAAAAAACCTCATGATACTTGTATGCATGCATGAAATAAATGTTGATTGTTAGAAGAAAAACAAATCTTGGAAAGCATGATTAGGGGAGAATTGAGTGAATCAACCCTAAACACTTGAGCGAATAGAGTGCAAACACTTCCGGTGAGGGTTTGATGCTCAATTACATATTTTCACCTATGATCATCATTCTTCATGCAAGTTTGTAAAAATATTTAATAGCTCAATTCAATTATGGTTTGGCATGGTTGTTAATACCTTTAGCCCTTGTGCATATATGCTTCTTGGACATTGATTTATTTTGACCAAGCAATTGCATTCATGTAGATAATTGCATATACTTTAGGTTGCATTTAGTTAGATTTCATTGAATAAATGTCAATATCCATTTGCTTTCTCTTGGTTTAAGCATGAGGACATGCTTGGTTTAAGTGTGGGGAGGTTGATAAACCCCATTTTTAGGGTTTATCTTATGCCTCATTTAAGGGATTTTATAACCTTTTACCCACATTTATTCAATGAAATAGCATGGTTTTATAAATTCTCCTTTAATTGTGCTTAAGAGTGAAAACATGCTTTTTAGGTCCTTAATTGTTTAATCTTGATTTACCTTTGATTCAATTAGATACCTTGATATGTTTGATAAGTGATTTCAGATTTAGGAGGCAAAGATTGGATTGAAGGAATGAAGAAAAAGCATGTAAAAATGGAGCACTCATGAAGAAATGAAGGAATCGCAAAAGCTGTCAAGCCGACCTCTTTGCACTTAAACGACCATAACTTGAGCTACATAGGTCCAAATGATGCAGTTCTAGTTGCGTTTAAAAGCTAACATCCGGGGCTTCGAAACGATATAAGATTTGCCATAGTTGCTACACGTATGGTGACACGTACACGCACTATACGCGCACGTGTCGTTGCTGCCATATGATCCACTTAAAGCAATACGTGGCCAGCGAATTCTAAAGCCTTGTGGGCCCAATCCAACTCATTTCTGATGCTATTTAACCCAAAGATTGAAGAGGAATGAGACACCTTTAGTTACATCTAGTCATTAGTTTAGTTTTATTATGCTTTTAGTTAGGTTCTAGAGAGAGAAGCTCTCACTTCTCTCTAGGATTAGGAGTAGGTTAGATCTACATTAGGAATTCTTAGATCTAGGTTAATTTCATGCTTTGATTTACTTTTCCTTTTGCAATTCTTCTTCTTCTACCTTTTCTCTCTCTACTTTAGCATTTAATTCTTATAATCCTTTACTTTTATGTTCATGCACTTTTGTTTCTTCTATTTTCATTTCAATGCAATTTATGTTTTCATGTTCCTTTATTGTTCATTTGATTTGTTGTTGTTTAATTTCTTGCAATTGAGTAGTGTAGATTTACTTTCCTTGCACTTTTTACTATGCTTTCCTTTTATGCCTTCCAAATGTTTGATAAAATGCTTGGTTGGATTTTAGATTAGAATTTTATGCTCTTGGCTTGGGAAGGTAACTTAGGAACTCTTGAGTTACTAATGTCCAAGTGATTGACGGTTGGGAGCCATTAACGCTAGATCTCACTAATTGATTTGGTGGAGAACTAGGACTTATGGTCTTGGATTGACATAGCTCACTTGACTTTCCTTTATTAGTTAGAGGATGACTTAGTGGGGTTGATCCTTGCCAATTGTGATGTTGTGGTTAGTGATTAGGATAGAGATCCTTAACCACCAACCTTTGCCAACACCTTTTTAGTTGTTAGTTTATTTTCATTGCCATTTACTTTTCATGTTTCTTATCCAAAAACCCCAAAATACCTCATAACCAATAACAAGACACTTCATTGTAATTCCTAGGGAGAACGACCCGAGGTTCAATACTTCGGTTTATAAATTTAGGGGTTTGTTACTTGTGACAAACAATCTATTGCATGAAAGGACTATTGTTGGTTTAGAAACTATACTTACAACGAGATTTCAATTGTAAATTCTAGACCACACAAAAGTCCAATCATCAGTCTCCCGCCTAGCACTTTTGTTTATTGTCCTTAAGTTGGACTTATGCGGAGCTCCTCATCAAGGTGGCTTGTGCTTGAAGCTATCCTTGAACATCCACCAATGCTTGGACTTCCAATAGGCTCTATCATTCACAATTAATATCTCCAAGCCTTGATGGAGTTCTTCACAAACCATGAGCTCCCAAATTTGATTTTCCTTGTGCGATCCGGGATCCCACACTTTATTTTGACACCCGTCGTGGAGTTGATCATCATTAATCCATCCGGGTGGCATGACATTAGAATTCTCAAAGAAGCCTCCAAACAACTTCCTAGACCTATGCAATTTATTTCTACACCAACCATTACTATTCGACTTTGAGAGTACAACCATCATGACCCTAGAATCATGTTTCCAACCACTACATAACTATCTCCTACTTTTAACTCCACAAAGAGCTCTAAGTTGACCATCATTTTCAATTAAACCATATTCAAGTGAGAAAGTGAGGCTTTGAGATAAGAATTTTGCCCACTTGAATGTTGTGTAAGATGGTGACTTAGGAAGGAGTAGTCCCAATGATCTTGAAATTGCCACGCCCTAGTGCTCTTCTTTGACTACTTCCACCGGAGTTTCCAATCTCTCCTCCAAGCTTTGCTCTTCTTTGGATCCTTCACATGTGGTCACGGAAACATCTTGAGTTTTCAAGCATTGGTAGGCTAAAGTGTGCACTACCTTGGTCAAGTTGGTCACAAACTCTAGGGTGTTCCTTTGCATGTCCGCTTGCCCTTGAAGTAGCAAGGTGAGAGAATCATCTATTGGGGCTTGGGGTGGATAGGAGGGTTCATAATTTTGGAGAAAGGGTTCATAATAGAAAGGTGGTTCTTCTTGGTAAGGGTGTGGCGGTTCAACACTCTTCACTTTTTCTACTTATTGCACAATACGCTCCATGGTTGCTTGAAGTTAATCCCTTGCTTCTTTGAGACGATCCCTTGACTCTTGTTCCTCTTGGATAACATGATTAGGATCATGTGGCTCTTGGAACAGTGGATATGAATATTCTTCCATGGGAGGTTGTGGTGGAAAGTAGAATTCATCTTGTTGTTGAAAATTTGCACACATTGGAGGTGGTTCATCTTGATCATAGTATGGAGGAGGTGGTTCTTGGAAGTGTTGATATTGTGGTGGTTCCATATATGGCTCATATGGTTGTTGGAATGGTGGATATGGATTAGGGTCATATGGAGGTGTTTGGTGAAAAGAGTCTTGTGAGTATGGTTGAGGGTTGTGTTGAGGATATGGCTCAAAGGCATATGGTGGTGGTTCTTGAAAGTCACAAAGGGATTCACCATAGCCGTTGGATCAATATACATCATAGAATGGCTCTTGTTCATAGTGTATTGGTGGAGGTTGTTCCCATGAAGACTGATCATATACATAAGGTTCCTCCCACCTTTGATTGTCCCATCCTTGATACACATCCTCATTGAAGCTCTCATTTCCTACAACATAGTTAGAACCAAACTCATAGCCAAAGTGAGAATTCAAAATGAAAAGAGAAAATAAGAAACAAAAGCTAATAAGAAATAATAACACAAAGTCCTAAAACTAGCAAAAACTAACAAACAATCCAAAAATCAAGCTATTCACAATATTCACGTATGTACAATAACCAATAACATAACACCATTGCAATTGTCCGGCAACGGCGCCATTTTGATGAATGTATTTTTGGTGGTCTAGAATTTCACAAATGAATTCTCGTCGAAGTATAGTTTCTAAACCAACAATAATCCTTTCATACAAAATTTTTTTGTCACAAGTACAAACCCCTAATGAATCTAATAACCGAAGTATTTAAACCTCAGGTCATCTCTCAAAGGAATTGTAGGGTAGTGTTCTTATTATTGGCTATGGACATGTATATTTTGGGGTTTTGAATAGGAAACAAGAAAACTAAATTGCAATGGAAATCAAATGACAAAAAGGTCTTGGCAAGGTTTGGTGGTCAAGGCTTTCTATCCTTATCACTAACCACAATATGATAATTGCAAGGATCTATACTATTAAGTCATCCTCTAACAAGTAAGGGAAAGTCAAATGAGCTATATCAATCCAAGTCCATAAGTCCTAGCTATTCACTAATTGAATTAATAAGAGCTAGAGTTAATGGCTACCAACTACCAATCAATTGGACATTAGTAACTCAAGAGCTCCTAAGTTACCTTCCCAAGCCAAGACATAAAATTCTACTCTAACATCCTTTCAAGCATTTTGACAAATACTTGGAAGGTGTAAAATGAAAGCATAGTAAATTGACAACAAGAATAGAATCTAACAACAATTTATTGCAAAGAATCAACAACAACAATCAAAGAAAACATTATTGACATGAATTACCTTGATGCCAGGGCATTTTGGCCAGTTTCACTGACCTTTTCTTTACTGTTTTTAGGGTAGTTTCATGCATTTCCTTAGGAAATAAGCTAGTTTTGGGTAGATATTCACTTACATCTTAATTCAAGCATACATTGTGCACTTTACATGATTTCATGAGGATTTTGCATGAATTTAAGGACAAATTGGATGTTGCATTTCCCATGACTTGGACTAGAACTTTGATGCACTTTATTGCTTGATTTCAGGACAAAGGAAGCAAAGAAGAACCATATTAGTGGCTACGTTAGTTACACTAACGTTAACACTAACGTGGAATGGGAGTAACTTGCAAAGTTAATGAGAAAAGTGATTGCCAATAACGCTCTCCAAGCCATCATTGCCCACATTAAGAGTCACGTTAACTAAGTTAACGTGAACTCTAATGTGGAAGAAAGGAAATGGAGTCAACGTTAGTGACACTTAACATTATCACTAACGTTGGACCAAGCTCATGAGTGGCCACGTTAGTCACCACGTTAACTTAGTTAACGTGGCCTCTAACGTTAAGAAGAAAGGGGGGAAGCCAACGTTAGTGATATTCAACATTATCACTAACGTTGGCCAAGTCACACTAGGCCACGTTAGCTCCCATGTTAACCTAGTTAACGTGGAAGCTAACGTGTGGAAACAAGGTGGTCGACAACGTTAGTGACACTAAACATTGTCACTAACGTTGGAAGGAACCCACACAAGCCCCAATAAGCCACGTTAACTCCCACGTTAACTTAGTTAATGTGGAAGTTAACGTGAAGAAGAGAGGTGACGCCAACGTTAGTGACACCCAACATTGTCACTAACGTTGGAAAGAGCCCACACATGCCACCATGAGCCACGTTAACTCCCACGTTAACTTAGTTAACGTGGAAGCTAACGTGGATAAGGGAATGTTGAGCCAACGTTAGTGACACTCAACTTTGTCACTAACGTTGGAGATGGCTAGCATGACCACGTTAGAAGCCACGTTAACCTAGTTAACGTGGACTCTAACGTGGGAGCTAAGGGGCACATTGGAACGTTAGTGACAATGTTAAGTGTCAGTAACGTTCTCGAAGGTTGGCAAGCCTACGTTAAAAGAGCCACGTTAACTAAGTTAACGTGGACTCTAACGTAGGGAAGGGGGAGGCTTCTCAACGTTATTGGGAAAGTTGAGTCCCAATAACGTGCACGAAGGACAAAGAGGCAACGTTAGTGGCAACGTTTGTGCCACTAACATTGAGGTTAACGTGGCTCTTACTTGGGTAAGGAACTTAGTGAAAAAGTTGAATGTCACTAACGTTCTCGAACCCATATTTTCACTGAACGTTAACACCACTAACGTCCTGAGCTAAAGTCTCTGCCCACTTCACACTTTCTCTCTGCAAGTAAAGCCAAGCCCAATGAAGAAGATAACTGCTTCAAACTCAAGATCCAAAGGCCCAGACCCAAGACTTGAAGAACCAACTAGAAGAGTAGAAGAGTAGTATATATAGGAGTAGCTTTGAATTATTTAGAGAGTTGGAAAAGATAGGGAGCCTCTTGGCATAGAATTACTCTCTGTATTTACTTTCTCTGCACTTCTAGTATCATCATGTATTCTCCATCTTTGTTTTCATTTTCCCGAGCTATGAACAACTAAACCCCTTTCATTGGGTTAGGGAGCTCTGTTGTAATTTGATGGATCAATACTAGTTTTCATTGTTCTTCTTCTATCTTTTCTCTTGATTTTACTTGAAAGCTTTCGATCTTCATCCAATTGGGGTAGTTATCTTGGAAAAGAAGCTATTCATACTTGGATCTCTTCTGAACCTTGAAAGAGGAATAAAGAGATCAAGCTAGAAATGCTTTCTCATGCTGGACCAAATTGGGTTTGGATGGATATGTGACTATAATCCTCTCAACACTTGATTTGGGAAATGCATGTGGCCTAATCAGTGACCATACTTCATCTCTTCTCATGAGCAATTGACCAAGGAATTGGCTATTGATCAAGATTTGAGAGATTGAATTACAAGAAATTGTAATTCAATCACTTAAGATTGCCAAGGAGATCAATGAGTGTATTGATTGAGGAAGAGATGAAAAGGAAATTGATCCGGAGAATGCAACATTTCCTGAGCCTAATGAACTCTCTATTTCTGATCTTACCCATTCTCTTTATTTTCTGTTACTTACTTTTATGAGCAATTCCCCCATTCCCATTTACAATTCTGCAATTTACTTCAGTAATTTACTTTCAGTTCTTTAATTCTAGCATTTACTTTTTCTGTCATTTACCTTTCTGCCATTTTATTTTCTGCAATTCTAAACTCAAATCCTGGATTCGCTCAACTAGAACATTCCTCTAATTAAAGTTGCTTGATCAATCAATCCTTGTGGGATTCGACGTCACTCTATTGTGAGTTTTTACTTGACGGCAAATTCGGTACACTTGCCGAAGGAAATTTGTTAAGAGACAAGTTTTCCGTGCATCAAGTTTATGGCGCCGTTGCCGGGGATTGATTGTGCATCAACAATGATTAGATTGGAGGATAACTAGATTGAGCATTTATTTTTGTTTGATTTAAATTTCTGTTTGAGTCATTTACTTCCTGTTTTAGTTAATTTCTTCCTTTCCCCCTACTTTTTCTTTGTTATTTACCATTCATCTCACTAACCCACTAACTGTTTGATATATTGCATCACTCACACTAACAGTAATTCTGACAGATATACTTTCTGCACTTATTCTCTTTGCTTGTACTTGTTGGTTGTATGACAGGGAGAAGAAGCGGGGCTTCAACTTCCTTTGATTCTGAACCTGAGAGAACCTTCCTTAGACTAAGGAGGGAGGCAAGAGAAAAACGTGTAGTTGGTGCTAAAGAAGAGGAGGAACACTTTGAGGAATATTTTGAACCAAACATGGAAGAAAACATGGAAAACCATCACGAAGAAGAGACTCACAACCATGGCGGAAGAGGTCGAGCAAATCATGATGGGGAGGATAGAAGAGTTTTAGGCTCTTACATCAATCCAAACCCAGCAAACTGTGGAAGTAGCATTCAAAAGCCAACCATCCATGCCAACAATTTTGAACTAAAACCACAGCTCATCACCCTTGTTCAAAACAACTGTTCGTTCGGAGGAAGTGTCCAAGAGTACCCCAATCAACATTTAACCACCTTCCTGAGAATATGTGACACAGTGAAGTCTAATGGTGTTCATCCTGACGCCTATAGACTGCTCTTATTTCCATTCTCACTCAAGGATAAGGTAGCCAAGTGGCTGGAGTCTTTCCCAAGGGAGAGCTTGACAACTTGGGAAGATGTGGTGAATAAATTCTTAGCAAGATTTTACCCTCCTCAACGAATCAATAGGCTGAGAGCTGAGGTCCAAACTTTTAGGCAACAAGATGGTGAGACTCTATATGAAGCATGAGAGAGGTTTAAAGACCTAACAAGGAGGTGCCCACCAGATATGTTCAATGAATGGGTGCAGCTGCACATTTTCTATGAAGGGCTCTCTTATGAGTCAAAGAAGGTCGTAGACCATTCATCCGGAGGATCATTGAACAAGAAGAAGACCATTGAGGAGGCCATAGATGTCATTGAAACAGTAGCAGAGAACGACTACTTCTATGCTTCCGAAAGAGGGAACACAAGAGGAGTAATGGAGCTAAACAATGTAGATGCTCTGCTGGCCAAAAACAAGCTCATTACCCAGCAGCTGGCTGACCTCACCAAGAAGATGGAGAGGAACCAAGTAGCAGCAATCTCCACTTCATCAACAACCCAAGAAGGAGTGAATGAAGAAGCAGAGGGTAGTCAGGAGCAAGCCAACTACATTGGGAATTCACCTAGGCAAAACCATGATCCATACTCCAAGACCTACAATCCTGGATGGAGGAATCACCCAAACTTTGGGTGGGGAAATCAACAAGACCAAAGCCTTGATCAAAGACACCCAAATCCAAACAATGCAGCCCACCAACACTTCACATCTAGACCATATCAACACCCCCATAACAACACCTCTCCACATTCATATCAAGGCTAGAATAACCCTCCTCAGCCTGACCTATCATCATTTGATGAAAGAATCTCAAGGATTGAGAATCTACTTGAAGGCATAAGCAAGGAGATTCAAGACAACAAGGTGTTTAAGGAGGAAGTGCGAGCCAGTTTCAAGAACTAGGGAGACACAATCAAGAGGTTAGAATCTCAAGTGGGGTATCTCTCTGAGCAAATTCCCAAACCCACAGATGGATTCCCAAGTGACACAGAGAAGAATCCGAGAGGTGAAACAAAGAAAGTAAGATGGGAAGATTGCAAGATGGTCACTATAAGTGATAAGGAGACTGAGGACAAGCCAAGCAAGCTGTCAGAACAACCTGAAGATACCTCAGTAGAGGAGGGGGAAAAGATTACCAAGAACCAGAAATCTCAAAACAGGAGCTGCTGAGACTCTATGCACCTTTTCCCCAACTGCTCAATGGTGCTGTGGAGAAGAGAATATAGTCAAGATTTCTTGACTTGTTTGCATCTTTGCATGTGAACATACCGTTCATCAAGACTATCCAACAAATGCCTGCATACATCAAGTATATGAAGGAGCTGCTTCCCAGGAAAGGCTCACTCAAGGGAGGCCAAACAATAGTGATGAACAAGGAGTGCAGTGCCCTCATTCAACTGTAGTTGCCTACAAAAAGAAAAGATCCAGGGAGTTTTCATGTCCCCTGTGCCATAGGGGAAACAATGTTTGATAGAGCACTCTGCGATTTGGGAGCAAGCATCAACTTAATGCCCTTATCCCTGGTGAAGAGGATACAGATCAATGAGATATTGCCCACAGATGTAGTCATCAGGCTGGCTGACAAAACTCAAAAACAAGCAAGAGGGGTGGTGGAAAACGTGTTGTTAAAGGTGGGGAAATACTTTCTTCCCACAGACTTTGTCATCTTGGACATAGAAGAGAGTCACACTCACCCAATCATATTAGGAAGACCATTCCTAGCTACAGCCAGAGCACTCATAGATGTGGAGCGAGGGGAGCTAATATTGAGGATCCATGATGAACGACTCAGTTTTAATATCTTCAAACTCTCACAAGAAGCAGACCAAGAAAACAAAGAACAAGCAAGGATCATAATGAGATGTTGACAGAGGAAACAAGCACTGAAGCGCAACCAACACATCTGAGAACCCCACTGAATGATGAACAAGGCAAACAGCAATTGTCACAGCTCAAGGAGAAGCTGGAGGAACCTAAAGCACCAGAGGCATGTGAAGACAACAACAAAATTCCCTTAGAAGAAGAAGTCGCCAAGAGCAAGGTAGCATCAAAAGGGACAAAGAAGAAGGTACCAAGGGGGTGGAGGAACAACAAGATCCCTACGGAAGACTTCTCTCCAGGAGATAAAGTGATCTCAGCTTACTTCCCAGATATCCCCCCTAATCTCCCCACTGTACCATCTCAGTTACCTAAGGTCTTCACTATCAACAGAGTTCTCTCCTTGGAACATGTAGAGATCATTGATACAACCAATGGATATAAGTCCAAGGCAAGAGGGGAGGACTTGAAGCATTATCAACCTCCCTGATGAAGGAGAAACGTCAAGCTAGTGATGCTAAAGAAGCGCTTCATGGGAGGCAACCCATGTTTTATGAGCTTTTACTAGTTAATAAATCAATATTCATGAATTCCAACCCAAACTTGGTGAAGTCCTTATATTGTAGTATATAGTGAAGAACAAGTTTGGTGTTCAAAGCGTGCCAAGAAAGCATGAATGCAACTGAGAGCATGCTAGTCTTGGAGCTTTGAACAGAACTTTTCATCACAGTGCTCCAAACTAAGTTTGGTGTCACCCCATGGTGCCACCAATGTGCATATAAGGATACACAGTTAGTTAGTTAGTTAGAGTTCATGAATAAACAAAATCTTTTCTTCTCTTTATCATTCTAGCCGAAAAGTTTAAAAACTTTTTATGATATTGATTTTTCTTATTTTATTTTTATAGGGAAAAGGAAAGGAGCATTGAAGGAGATAGATTGGACAATTAAAGAAAGAAGGTTCGGACACCACAAAAGGAAGGACTATACACTTGTTCTAAAAAGGGAAGTCATTGGAAAATGTTGCCATGCAACATTGGAAAAAATGGGACCCTTGGAGACCGAGCAATCTCCATCATAAAGTGATGATCCTTGTCCTTTCTACATGCACAACCCCAACCGTCCATCAAACAACCACTCCATCAATCCACACCCTCCATTCACTCACAACCTCTCTATATAAGTGATCCTTGTTCCGTACCCCACTCTTCACACCTCTCCATTTCGGGTTCCCCTTCACTCCCTTCATTGCACTCAACCCTAAACACCAAAAGTCTCCACACCCCTGCTAACTTCACGCATTAACCTTCATTCATGGCATCTTCGAGCTCTAAAAGAAGGAAGGGAAAGGAACCTATGGAGCAACACCCGTATGATGAAAAGAGATTTAGAAGCTTGCACCATGCATTGCAATACGGATGGATGGTGGATAAGGAGATCATTTATGAGCTGGGATTTCAAGTTAGGAAAAATGAGTGTCCCGAAATCACAAAGAAGGTAAAAAAGAGAACATGGGAGCTCCTTACTGATCCGGTCATTAGGGTGAATGCAAATCTTATAAGATAGTTTTATGCAAATGCGGTCCGATATGATAAGGCAAATGAGTCATATACAAGCTTTGTGAGAGGAAAGATTGTGGATTTTGGTCCCATGAGTGTCATGAGGGCATTAAAGCTGCGGTCCATACCGTTTGAAGAAGAGAGTTATCATTCAAGAATGGACAACAACCCTGATCATGACCAGATTGTGCAAGACATTTGTGTACCAGGAGCTGACTGGGAAAGATATGCAGATAGGAGACCAAGATTCATCAAAAGAGCAGATCTCACCCCGGAAGCAAAAGGGTGGTTCGAAATTGTAAGGAGGTCCATCCTCCCAGCAGCAAACAACTCGGAGGTGAATCTCAAGAGAGCCACACTGGTGCACTGTATACTCAAAGGCGGAGAGATCAAGGTTCATGAACTCATAGCAGAAGGGATTAGAAAAATGGCAGAGAAAAGCGACTCAAGGGGAAAGTTAGGTTACCCCAGCACTATCTACCAACTGTGCAAGAAAGCTGGGGTGGTGTTTGAAGATGAGGACCCCGTGTGGATAAAAGAGGGCATTCTAATAACCATTCAATGAATGCATGCCACTGCATCCCTCCTGCCTCAACGGAAGCAAAGGAAGAGGGCAGCCCCTCAAGTAGTAGAAGGACAAGCCGTAGAAGGGCAAGCACCAGCCACCTTGGATATGCACCAATTGCAGGAGGCCATTGGTGGGCTATCTCGACAATATTTGGAAAGCCAAGGAGCACAGAGAGAACTTCAACTACAGATGATGGGGCAGCAGGAGGAGTCACTCTCAAGATGGATGACTCAACAAGGGGATTGGCAAAAGCAAATGATGGATCAGCAACTGAGTCAAGGACAATAATGGAGTGAAACATTCCACAGGATGGAACAAAGGCAAAATGAGCAACAAGAATCCATCTAGAGGCTAATCAACATCCAAGCACATCAAGGTGCACATATACATGAGATGCATCGAAGACAAATAGAACAAGCAGAACTATTGGACGAGCAAAGGGCATTCGCAGAAGGAGTTTACATGAGCGAGACTGGGCATCATATAAATACTCAAGCCAGGCTCGGTTACTTGGTAGGACGGCTGCTTATATTGCATCCAAGAATCACAATGTATGAAGAAATGAGGGATGAATTAGCACGAGAAGAAAGACAAAGGGTGGAAGAGAGTCATGAATCAGTGAGGAAGGCACTTGAGGATTGGAAGCAAGCAAGATTGGCACGGATGCGAGGAAATGCAAGAGGACACAAAGAAGACAAACAAGGAAGAAAGCATGGGCATCCACAAGAGTAAAAGGTGGTGGAGTTCCTTCTTTGGTCCATCTTTTTCTATGCTTTAAATAAGGAAGATCTTGTATGAAATAGAACATGCTTCCATGTTAGTTGAACTTTTTAAATTCTGTCTTTAAAGTTTTCTTTCTGAATAGGTCTATGTTTGCTAGTCTTTATGTTACTACATCATCTCCTTACTTACTTGTATGCCTGTCCCTTTGAATCAAATGAAAAGAGAATGAGTGTTTTTAAGAGACCAGAGTAGAGTTCATACTATGGAATAAGTTCATGAGTTTATGGTATAGTCATAAGTTAGCTAAGTTGGTTCAACTATAAGGTGGGAGGACAACTGTCTGTCATGAATACTATGCTTGAGACACACCCCATGAGACTAGCTAAATAAGAAGATCCTAATAAGAAAAAGGAAAAGAACAATCAAAGCTGAGGAATAAAAGAAAAAGAGTAAGCAATAAGGCTAGGCACCAATGGTTTTAATCTTGAGGCATGTGTCTATGGTGTTCCTGTGTGAGGGATCTACTTGGATGAATAAGCTCTTAGGGGTGCCTTATCACTTGGTAACTTGGGTTAACTAACCCGGGATTATCAGCTGAAAGTCCACTATCAAGAGTAACCCTCACTACAGAGCATTTAGTAACCCAAAGAGGTGCTGGACACCAAGGTCTCAAGAAAAGAAAATAAATAAACTATGTGCCTGTGGTGTGTATGTATGGGGGAGAGACTTGAGCAAGTAAGTCCTTAGGGGTGCTTCAACACCTAGCACCTTGAACCAACTGGTTCGGGAGTGTTGGCTGAAAGTTTATTTTAAAGAGTTGCCCCCTTACAAAACACTTAGCCTAAGAACACAAATAAGCCCTGAAATAACAACAAAAGGATCAATAAATAAAAGTTTCATGGGATGCAATCACAGTGAGTATTCTAGGACATGATAAAGGTCTGAAAGCTAGGAATAAACCTAAGTTGCTTTGCATGAAACCACCATAAAACCAGGGACATGACTTCCACAAGAATGACTCATTTCTCTTGGCATTCCATTCATCATTCTCTTGTTCCAGTACTTGCTTAGGGACAGACAAGCTTTAAGTTTGGTGTTGTGATGCAAGGGCATTTTGGCCAGTTTTACTGACCTTTTCTTTACTGTTTTTAAGGTAGTTTCATGCATTTCCTTAGGAAATAAGCTAGTTTTGGGTAGATATTCACTAACATCTTGATTCAAGCATACATTGTGCACTTTACATGATTTCATGAGGATTTTGCATGAATTTAAGGATAAATTGGATGTTGCATTTCCCATGACTTGGACTAGAACTTTGATGCACTTTATTGCTTGATTTCAGGACAAAGGAAGCAAAGAAGAACCATATTAGTGGCTACGTTAGTTACACTAACGTTAACACTAACGTGGAATAGGAGTAACTTGCAAAGTTAATGAGAAAAGTGATTGCCAATAACGCTCTCGAAGCCATCATTGCCCACGTTAAGAGTCACGTTAACTAAGTTAACATGAATTCTAACGTGGAAGAAAGGAAATAGAGCCAATGTTAGTGACACTTAACATTATCACTAACGTTGGACCAAGCTCATGAGTGGCCACGTTAACTTAGTTAACGTGGCCACTAACGTTAAGAAGAAAGGGGGGAAGCCAACGTTAGTGATATTCAACATTATGACTAACGTTGGCCAAGTCACACTAGGCCACGTTAGCTCCCACGTTAACCTAGTTAACGTGAAAGCTAACGTGAGGAAACAAGGTGGTCGACAACGTTAGTGACACTAAACATTGTCACTAACATTGGAAGGAACCCACACAAGCCCCAATAAGCCACGTTAACTCCCACGTTAACTTAGTTAACGTCGAAGTTAACGTGAAGAAGAGAGGTAACGCCAACGTTAGTGACACCCAACATTGTCACTAACGTTGGAAAGAGCCCACACATGCCACCATGAGCCATGTTAACTTAGTTAACGTGGAAGCTAACGTGGATAAGGAAATGTTGAGCCAACGTTAGTGACACTCAACTTTGTCACTAACGTTGGAGATGGCTAGCATGGCCACGTTAGAAGCCACGTTAACCTAGTTAACGTGGACTCTAACGTGGGAGCTAAGGGGCACATTGGAACGTTAGTGACAATGTTAAGTGTCACTAACGTTCTCGAAGGTTGGCAAGCCTACGTTAAAAGAGCCACGTTAACTAAGTTAATGTGGACTCTAACGTAGGGAAGGGGGAGGCTTCTCAATGTTATTGGGAAAGTTGAGTCCCAACAACGTGCGCGAAGGACAAAGAGGCAACGTTAGTGGCAACGTTTGTGCCACTAACGTTGAGGTTAACGTGGCTCTTACTTGGGTAAGGAACGTTAGTGAAAAAGTTGAATGTCACTAACGTTCTCGAACCCATATTTTCACTGAACGTTAACACCACTAACGTCCTGAGCTAAAGTCTCTGCCCACTTCACACTTTCTCTCTGCAAGTAAAGCCAAGCCCAATGAAGAAGATAACTGCTTCAAACTCAAGATCCAAAGGCCCAGACCCAAGACTTGAAGAACCAACCAGAAGAGTAGAAGAGTAGTATATATAGGAGTAGCTTTGAATTATTTAGAGAGTTGGAAAAGATAGGGAGCCTCTTGGCATAGAATTACTCTCTGTATTTACTTTCTCTGCACTTCTAGTATCATCATATATTCTCCATCTTTGTTTTCATTTTCCAGAGCTATGAACAACTAAACCCCTTTCATTGGGTTAGGGAGCTCTGTTGTAATTTGATGGATCAATACTAGTTTTCATTGTTCTTCTTCTATCTTTTCTCTTGATTTTACTTGAAAGCTTTCGATCTTCATCCAATTGGGTAGTTATCTTGGAAAAGAAGCTATTCATACTTGGATCTCTTCTAAACCTTGAAAGAGGAATGAAGAGATCAAGCTAGAAATGCTTTCTCATGCTGGACCAAATTGGGTTTGGATGGATATATGACTATAATCCTCTCAACACTTGATTTGGAAAATGCATGTGGTATAATCAGTGACTATACGTCATCTCTTCTCATGAGCAATTGACCAAGGAATTGGCTATTGATCAAGATTTGAGAGATTGAATTACAAGAAATTGTAATTCAATCACTTAAGATTGTCAAGGAGATCAATGAGTGTATTGATTGAGGAAGAGATGAAAAGGAAACTGATCCGGAGAATGCAATATCTCCTGAGCCCAATGAACTCCCCATTTCTGATCTTACCCATTCTCTTTATTTTCTGTTACTTACTTTTATGAGCAATTCCCCCATTCCCATTTACAATTCTGCAATTTACTTCAGTAATTTACTTTCACTTCTTTAATTCTAGCATTTACTTTTTCTGTCATTTACCTTTCTGCCATTTTATTTTCTGCAATTCTAAACTCAAATCCTGGATTCGCTCAACTAGAACATTCTTCTAATTAAAGTTGCTTGATCAATCAATCCTTTTGGGATTCAACCTCACTCTATTGTGAGTTTTTACTTGACGACGAATTCGGTACACTTGCCGAAGGAAATTTGTTAAGAGACAAGTTTTCCGTGCATCATACCTCAAATTGCATTAAAAGAAAATAGAAGAACAAGAGTAGATCTACAACGAAGTATAGGAACAAAATAGAAGGAATTGCAACAAAAGAATAGAAGAACAAGATATAACAACAAAGAATTGAAAGGTAGAAGTGGATGAGAGCATGAATTAAAATCTAGATCTAAGCTTATTAACCTAAACCTAATCCTAATTCTAGAGAGAAGTGAGAGCTTCTTTCTCTAAAACTAACACTAAAACTAGATCTAAACTTCCTAATGATGATTCCTAATGATCCAAGATGCATTCCCCTTCAATCCTTGGTCCTTTTAAGCATTTTGGCGCCAAAGTTGGTTTGGATTGGGCCCCACAGCCTCTGTGAATTCACTGGGCACATTTTCTCTTAAAAATTACGTGCCAGCACCGATGCGTACAGCACGCGTGTGCGTCCCTGAAGTTTTTGCAATCCACGCGTGCGCGTACACTGTTCGTGCACGTGGATGGTTGCATCCAAATCTCTGGCCTTTTTTCCATGTGTTCTCCACTTTGCATGCTTTCTTCTTCACTCCTTTGATCCATTCCTAGCCTTTTCAATCTGAAATGACTTAACAAACCAATCAAGGCATCTAGTGGAATCAAAGAGAGATTAAAATTATCAAATTAAGGGTCTAAAAAGTATGTTTTCACATTTGAGCACAAATTAAGGGAGAATCACAAAATCATGCCATTTTATTGAATAAATGTGAGAAAAGGTTGACAAGATACTCTAAATTCAACATAAGATAAACTCTAAAAACGGGGTTTATCATATATCATCCATTAAAGCAGAAATTGAGCTTCCCAATGGAATAGTTTCTAAGTCATGAATTCTCTCCTTGTTCATGCATAAGTCCTTTAAAAACTTGGCATATTTAGGTACCTGGCGGATAGCATCAAAGAGAGGAATTGTCACCTCAACTTTCTTGAATATCTCCACCATTTTGGTGTCCAACTCAACTTACTTCTTGGTTTTCCTTGCCAATGTGAGAAAAGGAATTGAAGTAGCTTCTTACAAGACATTTCCATCCTTAGGAATTCCACCCTTTGGTTGAGCAATCACTTCTTCAACTTCCTCTTGTACCTCATCCTCCTCTTTGACTTCTTCTACTTCAACCACATCCTCATCTTGAGTGACCTCTATTGGGCTTGGCTCACTCCTCTCTTACAATTTGGTGCCAGACCTCAAGGTGATGGCATTGATGCCACCCTTGGGGTTGGGTAAAGGTTGAGAGGGTAAGGCACTGGAGCTAGAGGGTTGAGTAGTAGAAGTGGAGGGCGGATCTATATGGGAAAGAAGGGCTTGAATGGTAGAGGTAAGACCGGTAAGGCTTGAGACAAGTGTGGTTCGAAGCTCCTTTTGTCCTTAGAGAATGGAGTGGAGTGTCTCATCTTGGTTGGAGGAAGAAGAAGGATAAGTGATTTGGGGGGCTTGTGGTTGGTTGGGTGGGGGTGCTTGCCTTTGATGAGGTGCTTGGTAGGTTTGGTATGGTTTGCCTTGCTTTTGGTGTTGATATGGAGGGTTTTGTTGGTATCGGTTTTGTTGGTGGTTGTTGTTCCACCTTTGGTTCCCTCCATTGTCCCTTCCTCCTTGATTATAGTTGTCCCTCCATCCTTGGTTGAAATTATCTTGCCAACCTTGATTATAATTACCCCCTTGATTATAGTTGCCTCCTTGTTAGTGATACCTTTGGTTTGGACGATTGTAGTAGGCATTAGTAGCCGCCAAGGTATTATCTTCTTGGAGGTTTGGGCATTCATCGGTGTAATGGGAGTAACAAGAGCAAATTCCGCATACTCTTTGGGGGACCAACTGTTGACTTTGTTGTTGTTGAGGAGGTGGAGGTTGTTATTGATTGAGTTGGAGTTGCTTGAGAATGTTTGTCATTTCTCCCAAGGTCTTGGTAAGGGCGGCGGTCTCACCACTAGAAGAAATTTCATTTATGGCTCTTGGATGATGGTTTCTTTGTCTAGCATGTTGGGTGGACTTGGCCAAATCGGTGATTAATTGTCATGCCTCCTCCGCCGTTCTATACTTTGTCAAGGAACCATTGATTGAGGCATCCAAGAGAATCTTGTCTTGTGGTTTCATTCCTTGGCAAAAATAGCTAAACAACACTAGAGTGTCAATCATATGGTGAGGGCATGAGTCAAGAAGCCTCCGAAACCCCAATACTTGTATAGAGTTTCCATTTCACCTTGGACAATGCATGAAATCTCTTTTCTCAATCTATCTGTCACTTCCAGAGGAAAGAATTTATCTAAGAACTCCCTTCTAAGCAAATTCCAATCACTAACAATCTCATCGGGAAAAGTGTAGAACCACTCTTTGGCTCTTCCCTCAAGTGAGAATGGGAAGGCAAACAACCAAATAGCAACCTCATCTGAACTCTCCCACCTTGTTGTTGAACATACACCTTGAAAGTCTGTATGGTGTCTGATCGGATCTTGATCGAAGAGTCGATAAAACTTTGGTAGAAGATTAATCAAAGCGGTCTTAAGCTCAAAATTAGCATTCAACTCCGGATGACGCACTTAAAGCGGTTGAAGAACAAAGTCCGGAGCACCGGCCTCCTTAAGAGTGACTCTCCTTGGAGCGGCCATAGTATCGGTACCTAGGTCAATGGAAGAGGTATTAGTAGTATCAATGGAAGAGTATATCGTTCTTTCTTCGAATGATGCTTCCGATTTAACCTCGGATAAGGTTGGTAAATTGGTAGGAACCCTTTTACCACCTCCAAAGGCCAACCTACTTCGGGCTTGCCTAATATCGGATAAAGTTCTCTCAATTTCGGGATCAAAAGTGGCTAAGCTCGGATCCGGTAGTGTACCCGTCATTCAATGAAAGAGGCATAGAGCTCATGACGAGAAAATTCACTAAACAAAGATTAATCCAAACTAACAATTGAACTAGCAAACAATAAATGAAAATGCAAGTATTCACATATCAACATATTTACACTAACCAACAACATGGCACACATATGCAACTCCCCAGCAACGGCGCCATTTTGACGCGCGGTATTTTGTCGTCATAGAATTTCACCAAATAAATTCATCGTGAGTATAGTCTAAACCAACAAGTTATAACGCATCAAACATAGAAAATGCGTGTCCACAATTCAAATCAATAATCGAGAGTATTAGTCCTGAGTCGTTCTCCCTAGGAGTTGCTTTAAGGTGCACATCATTGATTAGGGATTCTCTTGGTGTTTAGAGATTGAATATGAGAAATATAAATAGACTTGAATTAAAACAATGAACAAATAACAATGATACTAAGGGACACAAGAACTTGAAATCAAGCAAGACTGAATGACAATCAATCAATATAGAAGCCTTGGCTAGGGATGGGAATTGGAATTCCTATCATCATTATCTCTATCAATTGTGACATCAATTGGCTATTGCTCCACTTAGTTAACCTCCAACTATAAAGGAAAATCAAGTGGAGATAATCAATTTGAGTCTACAAGTTCTAGTCAAATCTTAGGGAGAGACTAGAGTGAGTGTCATTCAAATCAATTAGCAATTTCCAATTGTCAATCAACCATAGACCTTGACAATTCAAGTGTCTCCAATTACCCAACCCCTATACCAAGAGTGAAGATCTACTCCATAGCTATAGTTGACATTTTCTCAAACATTTGGTGAGCAATAATGGAAGAAATCATGAAATTGAGAAGAGAATTTGAATTAAAGCTATCTATTGCAAACAATTAACAATAACCAAACAATTAACAATAATGAACATGAAATTCCTCAATGCATTAATAGAAATCAAAGTAACAAAGTCTAGATCCAAGATCTACAATGATAGAGTAACAAGAACACTAAATTGAGAGTAGAAGAAGAAGATCTACAATTAAGAGCAATGGAAAATTGAATCAAATTCAGATCTAACCAAAGGATCCAAGAGAAATTAGAGTTAAGAAAGCCAAAACCTAGAGAGAAGTTAGAGTTTCTCTCTCTAAAAACATAACCTCCAAAACTAACTAACTAAAAGTGTGTAAAAGTGTGTCCTCCTTCAATCCTTGGTCCTTTTAGTCTTTTCCCTCCAGAATTTAGCTTAAAATTTGGCCAGGAGCTCCTCTTAAATTGCTAGGCACGATTTCAATAAAGAAGTCACGTGCTGAGCGTCACGCGTGCACGTTGATGGGTTTTTGCGAACCACGCGTACGCATCAAGCATGCATACGCATCGATGAGACTTCTGGCCAGCCACGCATATGCGTCCCTTCTCGTGCGCCAATCCAAGATCTAGCTCCCACGCATGCACGTCGGCTGCACGTGCGCGTCGGTGCCAATACTCCAAAGCTCCATTTTTCATGCTCCTTCCACTTAAGCATGCTTTCTTTCTCTCTTCTAGACCATTCTTACCCCTATAAACTCTGAAATCACTCAACAAACAGATCACGACATCGAATGGTAATAGAGGAAGCTTAAAATATAACTCATTTAGGGCCTAAAAAGCATGTTTTCAACCATTAAGAAAACTTTGGAAGGAAACAAAAAACCATGCATTTTTTGTGGATGACAAAGAGAATTCTTGTATAGTTTGGAAGCAATCAAAACAAGAATCAATTCGTTGGTAGCATAGTCCAAACCAACAACGAATTCTCAAGATCAAATATTAAATCCAATACAAAATATAAACCGAGAGTCTTTCAACCTCGGGTCGTTCTCCCTAGGATGCAATTGGAATGTTACTCTTTCGGTTGTGAAGGCAATTGGGGTATGCAAATCAAAGAACTAAAGATTAAAGGAACTAAGCAATAAAAGAACTAACCAATGATCAAAATTGGGAATTAAGGCAAGTAAAGGGAAAACAAGATCAAAACTAGTGAAAATGCTATAAATGAAATAAACGAGCCTTGACTTGGGAATGAGGATCCAAGGAATCCTATCATCGCCATAACCACAACTATGGTAATTATGATGAGTCAATCTCGCCTAGTCAACCCCAACCATCGAGGAGCAAGTCAAGCAAGCATAATTGACCTTAATCCATAAGTCCTAGCTAACATACCAAACTAGTTGATAAAAAGCTAGCGTCAATGGAAACAAGATTCAACTAACTACTCAAGAATTACCACTAAATGTCAGACATTATGACTCTAGTATCCTAGGAACTCAAACCACAAGCCAAGGTGGGAAAATCTACTCAAAACTAATAATTGACATTTTTACAAACACCTTGTGTGCATAATACTAAAACATGGAAAATTGCAAAGTAAAATAGAAAGTTATAACTAAAAATGCACAAAATCAACAATAAACATCCAAACAAACATAAAGAAAGCATGAACCATTAAATTCATCAGTCAAAACTTCAAGAAACTCAAAATTGCAATTATAAACAAAGTAACTTGAACCATAAGAAAATAAAGGAAAAAGCAATCTAATTAAAGAGAAGATCAAGAGTACTTACAATTAAAGATGATCAAAATTCAAAATTAAGCTTGCTATAAAATACTACAATGGAAATGGAAATTAAACCCTAAGAGAGCATTTTTTACTCTACTGCTAATGCATTTTCTACCTAATCTACCCTAATGAAAGCTTCTTCTTCGTATGAGTTGAATCCCCCTTATATAGCACTCCAAAATTAGCATCCAAGCCTTCCAAAATGGGCCAAAAGCCCTCAGAAAACGCACAGCACGTGTTTCATTAACAAAATCACGTGCAGGGACCTGTGCGGACGCACATATGTGTGCGTCCGCACATTTGGCTGAATGTTGACCTGTGTGTACGCACAGGTGGTCGTGCGCACGCACACATGGAAATTCTTTCTTGTGCATACACACACAAGCTTGTGTGCACATACACTTGGCTAATTCGGTCTTGTGCGTACGCACGCTTGCTTGTGCACACGCACACCTTGCTATGTGTGCTTTTCCTTGTTTTCTTCATGTTTTCTCCCTCGTACATGCTTTCTTCCACTTTTGGCTATCCATTCTTGCCTCTAAGGCCTGAAAACACTCCACAAACATGTCATGGCATCAAATGGAATAAAAGTGGAATTAAATTGCTCATTTCAAGCACAAAATTGCATGTTTTCACATTTAGGATCAAATTGGGGACACAACACAAAAGTATGCTATTTTGGTGCTTAAGTGTGAGTTCATGTGCTAGAATCCATCCAAATTAAGTCAAAATATACCATCAAATATGGACTCATCAATTCCCCTACACTTAAACAATAGTATGTCCTCATGCTAAACCAACAAGGAAAACAATCAAGAGGGGTTCAACTTATTAAATGCAACTATCTATATGCATGCAAGTATATTATATACTATCTATATCTATATATCTATCTATAGTATCTATATGAAATTAGTGAAAACAAACAATCAAATTCCCAAGCAAGTATAGACAATTTGGGCAAGGCAAAGAGATAATTCGATGCAAGCAAAATCTGGAGAATTGATTCAAGTTTCAACATGAAGCAACTTGCAAGAATACATGATAAGTGAGGTGGAAACATAGAATTGAATGATCGAACCCTCACTAGGTGCATATACACTTTCATCACTCGGTGTTTTGGGTTTAATCACTCAAGTCTCCTCTTAATCATGCTTTCAAGGATTTGCCTTTCATCTAACAAACATATGATGAATGAATGCAATTATCATGAGGACTTATTAGGGTTGTAATGGGACTAGGGTTAAGGTGGGATAGATATGGCTAAGTGGACTAAAGAATTGGATCTTTGATTAGCTCAAGTATCTCACTCAACCTATATCATCCAAATCACAAAAATGCATTCTAACCACCCATTACTTCTTTTCACACACATTCATGCCTTAGTTTCTATTCAAAACACATATGCATTTCTTATTCATTTTTTTCTTTTTCTTTGGGATAACTTTTGTCCCATCTTATTACTATATTTTTCTTTCATTTCATATTTTTTCTCTATAACAAATGCATATGGTTAAAGCAAATTAATACATGAATGTACACCTATTTTTCCAAATCTTTCAATAAGTACCCAAAACAGAATTTTTCTCTACCCAATGCTTCCCAAAATTTCCCCCACACTTAAATGACACGCACCTCAACCTAAGTTAATCAAAGATGCAATTCAAGGTTATTCATGGTTTTTTGGTTAGGATTGTGATGTGCTAAAAATTAGAACAAAGGGAATTAAAAAGCTCAAAAATGGTTAACAAGGGTAGATGCAAGGGTAAGGCTATATGGTTGAGTAAGCTTAATTCAAAGATGGCCTCAATCATGCTAAATGCAATCACAATATCAAACATTGGAAATAAAGAATCAAGCAAAACCAAGATTACAATCATAAAAGGAGAAAAATCACACTATGAACAAAATTAGCGGTTAGAATGTGTAACCACTCATTAAAGCTCAAAGACTCACAAGGCATTTTATTCTATCTCCTTCTATGTTCCATAAAAATTCATTCAAGCAAGTGTAAAAATAATTTTCCAAATCAATTCAATAGAATTCCCTTGAAATAAAATTCTTGGAAAATCCTTGTTGTTTTTCACCAAAACTTATTTCCTATATGTATGTATGTATGTTGTGATGGATGCAATTTTTTAAAAATTTCCTAGTTCCATTCCTAATTCAACATCGCAAAAACTAACATGAACAATTAGGACAAAATTGAACTAGGTGCTATACTATTCACATCATCCAACCACAACTTCTATCTATAAAATATATACTATGCATAAGATGCAAAAAATACAATAACTATGGATGAACTAAGATGCATATATATATATATATATATATATATATACTAGAAGAAAGTGTAATGCAACAATTAAAAACACTCCAAATATCTACAAGAAACCTAATAAAAGAAACAAAAAATAAAATGCAAAGTGTTCAGAAAAGGTAAGTTTACTCCCCAAAAATGGCGAATCCTCCCCCACACTTAAGCATTGCACAATCCTCCTTGAACGAACACAATATGGGGGGATGTCTCTCAAGTGCCTCCACCTTCAGCTGGCGGATGCGGGGGCTTGGGTTGGTAAAGACCGCCAAGTCCAATGCATTCTCGGCATCTTCATCCACGGCGTCCTTCTTCTCTCCCGGCTCCTTGCCTTCACGTCTCATTCTCAGAAAGAATGAATAAAGTATAATTAGGAATCATACGGCAAGTAGCACAAAAAGGTAAAGGAGAGAGTAAATAAGCATCTAATTAAGGAATTTTGCATAGTGGTGTGGTATGATAAAAAGATGAGCCATGTGTATATTCCAATTATGCGTGCGGTTAGACTACACACAACGGCCGGTTAAAATGGCATCCTCACAATCAAAAAGTAAGCACGAATTTCTCAATTAAATTGCCTAAGATGCAATTAATGGATGAGCAACCTTTAAGCACATGCAAACTTAGGCAACTACAACAAGAGTGAATTGAATGTAGGAATTATTGGATATTGAAGGTGTGCAAGTGAAAGAGCAAAATTGATATAAAGTAGCACAACAAACAATAACCAATGAAATGATGAAAAGAAAAATACTTATTCATCCTTAGGAAAAATCAAATAATCACACGGTTAAGGTTTTTGTTACAAGAAGTGACAAACGTGATAGAATCAAGTTAAGCTAACTCAAACAAATGCAAAGCATTAACAAGAAACAAAGACCTTGTGATGTAATTATATTGACTTAAAAATCCATGATGAACAAGCAACTCAATTCAATTCACTAAATTCCATGTGCACTCATAAAAGTTTCACCTAATATGCAACAAAATGTAATGTGCAAATCCAAGTAGGTGCTAGTAATTGAAGGTAAAATACAGGTGCATCGATGAAATTCAATCAACAAGCAACCCAATCAAACAACAACCAAACACTTGCAATTTATTTACCTAACAAACAACTTAAAGAAAAACAAATATAATTAATAAAACAAAAATGAGATTCAATGAAAATGAAGTAAAATAAGTAGAAAATAAGGTAGAAGAACGAGAAGAGAAGGATGGAGTGTGGCCGTACAGAGAACGCGGTAAGGAACGTGCGTGCATATGCACAAGGTGGTGCGCACACATAGACTAAGGAAAACAGGGAAGCACCCACGCACATGCTGTGCTGGCACTGTGAGCAGAGGGCAATACAAAGAGGGTGCGGGTGCACAGGCTTGTGCACTCGCACAGGTCACGAAACTCAGAGTTGTGTGCGCACGCACAGCAGCGTGCATACGCACAGATGCCCTATTTTGCAAAAAATTTTCTTTCATTTCTAAGGTAGTAGGCCTTAGCTTAATCCACATTTCAACCCCAAAACATTCAAAATATCATAAAATCATGATCTATACTAAAACCAACCTTTCTGAACACAATATTAAACCAATCCTAAGCTAACTAAGACAAGCAAACATGCAAGAAACTAGGACTATAAACAAAGAGAAAGGGTAAGAAAGATGTTACTATGGTGGGGTATCTCCCACCTAGCACTTTGGTTTATAGTGCTTAAGTTAGACTTGTTGAGGAGACTCTAGCTAGGGTGGCTTGTGTTTCCACTCCTCCTTGAACCTTCATCCAAGCTTGGTCTTTGACTCTCCTCTGGGATCCCATATTTTAGTTTCCCGTTCACCTTCTTGTTGATCTTTATGCTTCAAGTCGGATGGATAAGCTCCTAACTGACCCTTGTAACAACCCAACATTTTCCAAAAATTACCCAATCGTGCTTGACATCATGCTTGAACTCCAAGTCTTGAATTGCTTTTCTTGAAGAACCTTGGATTTACTTGGCAACCAACATCCTTCACCTCACCATGCACCAACCCAAGAAGGACCTTGAGTTGGTAATCCGTCTCCAAGATAGCATATTGATGGGGCCAATGAAGTTCATAGGTGAAATTGCCACCCACTCAATATGTTCTTGGTTGTCAACTCCTTCCTCACCAACCTCTTCCTCCTCTTCCCCATCACACACATCATAACAAGGAGGTTGTGAGAAGTCTACCTCCATGTTTCTCTCAAACTCAATGGGGAGAGGCTCATTAGGATCATTAAGGAGATTGATCAAGGAGGACAAAAAATTATCAATGATGGAATCTTCATCTTGATCAATTTCCCTCAATTCTCCCTTTCTCTCCTGCAGTTCAGATACTCCACTTCCCCCCTCTTGTTTCACTTCATGCTCTACCCCTTTTTCTTTCCCTTGTGGCTCCATGCTCTCCTCTTCACTACACCCTTCAATTGCTCCTTCAGACTCTTCAAGAGGAGTGCCTTGATCGGATGAGCGTAGTAGAACCAAGCGGTTCACCGCTTCAGCTATGGTAGCCATAAATTGCCCTTGTGTGCTTCAAAATCCTTCTTGCTCTTGGAGAAACGTTTGAAGGTCTTGTGGTTCTTGGGACAAGGGTGGAAAAGTTTCAAATTGTGATGAAAAAGGGGTTTATTGTTTGGAAGGAAAGTTATATATATAGGAGGTGATTCATGTTGGTAGGTATCTTGAAGTGGTGTGTAAGGAAGTGGATGATGGTATTGATATGGTGTTTGAAAATATGGTGATTGAGGGTTGTGTTGGGGTATGGGTCATAGGCATATGGTGGTGGAGGTGCATAATCAAAGTGAAATCCACCATATGTGCATTGGGAAAGGCATGGCTCATTGTAATATAGAGGAGGTGGCTCCTTACAAAATTGATACTCCAATCCCATGATGCAATCTAAAATTGAGGTTATCAAGCCCTACAAAATAAGCACAACCAAACTCCAAACCAAGAGGGTGATAACTCATAGAGGAAATATAAAATAAAAACTAAAGACATCAAGTAACAAAAGAAACAAAATCCTAATTAATAGCAAAAACAAGCAAATAACTCAAAAAGCATCTATTCACACTATTCGCATATTAACAACAACCAAAATATAGTACTCATGACGCTAGTTCCCCGGCAATGGCACCAAATTTGACAAAGAGAATTCGTGTATAGTTTGGAATCAATCAAAACAAGAATCAATTCGTTGGTAGCATAGTCCAAACCAAAACGAATTCTCAAGATCAAATATTAAATCCAATACAAAATATAAACCGAGAGTCTTTCAACCTCGGGTCGTTCTCCCTAGGATGCAATTGGAATGTTACTCTTTCTGTTGTGAAGGCAAAAAGGGGTTTGCAAATCAAAGAACTAAAGATTAAAAGAACTAAGCAATAAAAGAACTAAGCAATGATCAAAATTGGGAATTAAGGCAAGTAAAGAGAAAATAAGATCAAAACTAGTGAAAATGCTAAAAATGCAATGAAACAGCCTTGACTTGGGAATGAGGATCCAAGGAATCATATCATCGCCATAACCACAACTATGGTAATTATGATGAGTCAATCTCACCTAGTCAACCCCAACCATCGAGGAGTAAGTCAAGCAAGCATAATTGACCTTAATCCATAAGTCCTAGCTAACTTACCAAACTAATTGATAAAAAGCTAGCGTCAACGGAAACAAGAGTCAACTAACTACCCAAGAATTACCACTAAATGTCAGAGATTATGACTCTAGTATCCTAAGAACTCAAACCACAAGCCAAGGTGGAAAAATCTACTCAAAACTCATAATTGGCATTTTTACAAACACATTGTGTGCATAAAATAACAACATGGAAAATTGCAAAGTAAAATAGAAAGCTATAACCAACTATGCAGAAAATCAACAATAAACATCCAAACAAATGAAAAGAAAGCATGAAACATTAAATTCATCAATCAAAACTTTAAGAAACTCAAAATTGCAATTATAAACAAAGTAAATTGAAGCATAAGAAAATAAAGGCAAAAGCAATGTAATTAAAGACAAGATCAAGAGTACTTGCAATTAAAGATGATCAAAATTCAAAATTAAGCTTGCTATAAAATGCTACAATGGAAATGAAAATTAAACCCTAAGAGAGCATTTTCTACTCTACTCCTACTCCTACTCCTAATGCATTTTCTACCTAATCTACCCTAATGACAGCTTCTTCTTCATATGTGTTGAATCCCTCTTATATAGGACTCCAAAATCAGTATCCAAGCCTTCCAAAATGGGCCAAAAGCCCTCAAAAAATGCACAGCACGTGTTTCATTAACAAAATCACGTGCAAGGACCTGTACGGACGCACAGATGTGTGCAGCCGCACACTTGGCTGAATGTTGACCTGTGCGTACGCACAGGTGGTCGTGCACACGCACACATGGAAATTCTTTCTTGTGCGTACGCACGCAAGCTTGTGCGCACGCACACTTGGCCGATTCGGTCTTGTGCATACGCAAGCTTGCTTGTGTGCACGCACACCTTGCTGTGTGTGCTTTTCCTTGTTTTCTTCATGTTTTCTCCCTCGTACATGCTTTCTTCCACTTTTGGCTATCCATTCTTGCCTTTAAGGCCTAAAAACACTCAGCAAAGATGTCATAGCATCAAATAGAATAAAAGTAGAATTAAATTGCTCATTTCAAGCACAAAATTGCATGTTTTCACATTTAGGATCAAATTGGGGACAAAACACAAAAGTATGCTATTTTGGTGCTTAAGTGTGAGTTCATGTGCTAGAATCCATCCAAATTAAGTCAAAATATACCATCAAATATGGACTCATCAATTCTCCCACACTTAAACAATAGCATGTCCTCATGCTAAACCAACAACGAAAACAATCAAGAGGGGTTCAACTTATTAAATGCAACTATCTATATACATGCAAGTATATTATATACTATCTATATCTATATATCTATCTATAGTATATATATGAAATTGGTAAAAACAAACAATCGAATTCCCAAGCAATTATAGACAATTTGGGCAAGGCAAAGAGATAATTCGATTCAAGCAAAATCTAGAGAATTGATTCAAGTTTAAACATGAAGCAACTTGCAAGAATACATGATAAGTGTGGTGGAAACATAGAATTGAGTGATCGAACCCTTACTAGGTACGTATACACTCTCATCACTCGGTGTTTTGGGTTTAATCATTCAAGTCTCCTCCTAATCATGCTTTCAAAGATTTGCCTTTCATCTAACAATCAACAAACATATGATGAATGAATGCAATTATCATGAGGACTTATTAGGGTTGTAATAGGGCTAGGGTTAAGGTGGGATAGATATGGCTAAGTGGACTAAAGAATTGGATCTTTGATTAGCTCAAGTATCTCACTCAACCTATATCAACCAAATCACAAAAATGCATTCTAACCACCCATTACTTCTTTTCACACAAATTCATGCCTTAGTTTCTATTCAAAACACAGATGCATTTCTTATTCATTTTTTTCTTTTTCTTTGGGATAACTTTTGTCCCATCTTATTACTATATTTTTCTTTTATTTCATATTTTTTTCTCTATGACAAGTGCATATGGTTAAAGCAAATTGATACATCAAGAGTACTGATAAACCACTATTTTATGGTTTATCTTGTGCTCAATTGAGTGGTTTTTATCAAGTCTTTGTACATTTATTCATACAACTTTCACGATTTTACAATTTCTTCCTAATTATGTTCTATGATTGAAAACCTGCTTCCTAAGCCTTTAAATTGTGTATTTTAATTCCCCTTTATACCATTCGATGCCGTGATCTGTGTGTTAAGTGTTTTCAGGCTATATAGGGCAGGAATGGCTTAGAGGATGGAGAGGAAGCTTGCAAAAATAAAAAGACCACAAGAAATAAAGGAGATAACCAGCGAGCATTGACGTGCACGCATGGCTCACGCGTGCGCGTGACTTGGAGCTTTTTGATAAGTTGAGATTTGTCGTGTTGGTTTAGAATTTCTCTTATAGAAATAAGAACTTCGTTGTAAGCATAGCTCCAAACCAACAAACATTTCTCACATAAAAAATTTAGTTTGTCACATTTAACAAACCCCAAATAAGAATTAACCGAAGTATTTTAACTACGGGTCATCTCACAAGAAATTGCACTGAAGTGCTCAATTATTGGCTATGAAGATCAAGGGGGGTTTGATTTATAATTGGCAAGAAAAATAAATGACAAGAAAGTAAAATAACAAGAACTAATAAAAGAAATGGAAAGAACTCTTGGCTAGACATAGGTAATTGAGATCACCATCCTTGTCTACATACCAAATATTGATAATTATGAGAGGCCAACCTGTTAAGTCTACCTCCAAAAGCCTTAAGTACGTAATATCTACTCCTAAGCTTGAGGTACGTCAAATAAGCTTGATCACATCAACCCATAAGTCCCAACCTATCTACTAATTAGATTAGTAGTGGGTTAGTGTCAATGGATATCAAATTGATCACCAAGGGTTTTCAAATCACCAATTCATTGAGACTCAAGGTCACTCAATTCCCTCTACCTAGGCCAAGAGCAAAGAAAGCTACTCAAAAACTAAAGGAAACATTCTATCAAACACCTAGAGTGCAAGAAAAGTAAACATCATAAAATGCAAGAATTAAAGGAACCCATGAATACCGCAAGAAATCAACAATAACAACCAAGATAAACATAAAAGAGCACGGAAACATAAAATTGCATTAAAAGGAAATTAAAATCAACAAGCGTTCATAAACATAAAAGAGGACAAAATAAAGGAAATGACAAGTGAAACTAGAAGAATAGAGATGTAACAATAAGAAATTAAAAGGAGAAACAAAATCAAAACATGAATTAAAAGTTTGATTTAAGAAAATTAAACCTAAACTACCCTAAATTCTAGAGAGAAGGGAGAGCTTCTCTCTCTAGAATTCTACCCTAAAACATGATGAAAACTCAATCATGACTACTTGCTTCATTCCCCTTCCAATCCTTGGGTTCAATAGCATCAGAAATGAGTTGGATTGGGCCCAAAATGAGCTACAAATCGCCCCCAACGAGTTACCCAAAATGGACCCACGCTGATCCATCAGTGCGTGCGTGTCATGCGCGCATACGCGCCCCTATACGTCAAAAAACTATGGTAAATTTTAAATCATTTCGAAGCCCCGGATGTTAGCTTTCCAACGCAACTAGAACTGCCTCATTTGGATTTCTGTAGCTCAAGTTATGGTCAATTGAGTGCGAAGAGGTCAGACTTGACAACTTTGTGGTTCCTTCATTTCTTCATGAGGTCTCCCACTTTGCATGCCTCTCTCTTCACTTCTTCCATCCAATACTTGCCTTATGAACCTGAAATCACTCAAAAAACACATTAAGGTATCGAATGGAATTAAAGTGAATTGAATTTAGCTATTTTAAGGCCTAAAAAATATGTTTTCACATTTAAGCACAAATCAAGGGAGAATGTGAGAAAAGTTGATAAAATTCCCCAAATTAAGCACAAGATAAACCACAAAATCGGGGTTTATCAAATCTCCCCACACTTAAACCAAGCATGTCCTCATGCTAAGCATAAAGAAGGACAAGAAAAGGGTATCAACATTTATTCAATGCAAATAAACTATATGCACCTATCTACATGAATGCAACTAAATGCAAAATGATTCTACCTACTTAGTTAAAAGTAAGTCAATCCCCAATAATATATATCAAGTAGGGCTAAGTAGTATGATAACTCATGAATCCTACCAATTCAAATATCAAAATGAAGCACAAATAGACTTGCAAGAAGAAAAGCTCATGAAAGCCGGGAACAAGGAATTGAGCATCGAACCCTCACCGGAAGTGTATCCACTCTAGTCGCTCAAGTGTATAGGGTCAATCACTCAATTCTCTTCTACTCATGCTTTCCAAGATTTATTTTTCATCTAACAATCAACAATTATTCAATGCATACATACATTCATCATGAGGTCTTGTTCATAGGTTGTAATGGGGCTAGGGTCAAGGTAGGATGCATATGGTCAAGTGAGCTTGAAATTTGAATCTTTGATTAGCCTAAGCTCTCACCTAATACATATAACAACCTATACAATTCTAATACACAACCTAGCTACCCATGATTCCCACTTTTTCACATACTCATGCATTCTCTTTAATTCACATTCCATATGCATTGATTTTTATTGAACTTTACTTTGGGACATTTTTGTCTCATTTTTATTTCTTTTTATCTTTTATCTTTTTTTCTATTTTTTTTCGTATAATTTTTTTCTTTCTAAAGTATATACAAACATATCAATGCATATGATTTTACATATAGTTCATGAATATGTACCCAATTCCCAAAAATCTTCAACAAAAATACAAAATACACTTTTACCTCAACCAATGTTCCAAGTTTCCCATACCTAAATGATACACACTCTCACTAGCCTAAGCTAAACAAAGATCCAAATTAAGGACATTTATTATTTTTCACTTAGGGGTAGTGATATGCTAACATTAAGAACAAAAGGGATTAAATAGACTCAAAATTTGGCTAACAATGGTTGATGAAAGGTAGGCCATTTGGGTATGTGAGCTAAATGAAATGATGGCCTCAATCATATAAATGCATGTATACATGGTATAATGGACATAAAGAATCAAACAAATCAAAGATTACAATCATAGAAAGAGAATAATACACACAAGAATGGAAATAAGTGGTTATAAGATGTAACCACACAATTTGGCTCAAAACTCACATAATTATGTTCTTAGCTCAAAAACAATATTCCAAAATAAATTTTTCAAGTAAGTTCACACAAGATTTTTTTTTTTCAAATTGGTTGGGAGCCTTAAAAATAATTTTTCTTGGAAAAGAAGTCATCACCCTAACCAAGTAATCCTAAAATAAAAAGAAGTAATAAAATATGTACAAATTCTAACTAATATGCAATCTATCATGCAATGCAACAACTAATCTATCAACAATGGTGCCAAAGGACTTGGAGCTCTCAAACGTGAATCACACTTTGTCACAATTCCGCACAACTAACCAGCAAGTGCACTGGGTCGTCTAAGTAATAAACCTTACGTGAGTAAGGGTCGATCCCATGGAGATTGTCGGCATGAAGCAAGCTATGGTCATCTTGTAAATCTCAGTCAGGCGGATTCAAATGGTTATAGAGGATTGATAATTAAAAGATGAATAAAACATAAAATAAGATAAAGATAGAGATACTTATGCAATTCATTGGTAGGAATTTCAGATAAGCGTATGAAGATGCTTTGTTCCTCTTGAACCTCTGCTTTCCTATTTGCCTTCTTCCAATCATTCATACTCCTTTCCATGGCAAGCTTTATGTTGGGCATCACCGTTGTCAATGGCTACTTCCCGTCCTCTCAGTGAAAATGTTCTACGCACGCTGTCACCGCACGGCTAATCATCTGTCGGTTCTCGATCATGTTGGAATAGGATCCATTGATCATTTTGCGTCTGTCACACACCCAACAATCGCTAGTTTGAAGCTCGTCACAGTCATCCCTTCCCAGATCCTACTCAGAATACCACAGACAAGGTTTAGACATTTTGGATCTCAGGAATGGCCGCCAATAATTCTAGCCTATACCACGAAGGCTCTAATCTTAGATTAGAAACCCAAGAGATACACATTCAAGCTTGTTTGCATGTAGAACGGAAGTGGTTGTCAGTCACGCGTTCATAGGTGAGAATGGTGATGAGTGTCACATAATCATCACATTCATCATGTTCTTGGGTGCGAATGAATATCTTGGAGAAGAAATAGACTTGTGTTGAATAGAAAAATAATAGTACTTTGCATTAATTCATGAGGAAGAGCAGAGCTCCACACCTTAATCTATGGTGTGTAGAAACTCCACCATTGAAAATACATAAGAACAAGAAGTCTAGGCATGGCCGTGAGGCCAGCCTCAAACGTGAACAGGTCTATGAAAGTATGAAAATACAATAGCAAAAGGTCCTATTTATAGAAAACTAGTAGCCTAGGGTTACTGAAATAAGTAATTAATGCAAAAATCTTCTTCCGGGCCCACTTGGTATGTGCTTGGGCTGAGCATTGAAGATTCCACGTGTAGAGACTTTTCTTGGAGTTAAACGCCAGCTTTTGTGCCAGTTTGGGCGTTTAACTCCAGCTTTTATGCCAGTTCTGGCATTAAACGCCAGAATTCTTAAGCTGACTTGGAACGCCTGTTTGGGCCATCAAATCTCGGGCAAAGTATGGACTATTATATATTGCTGAAAAGCCCAGGATGTCTACTTTTCCATGCAATTAAGAGTGCACCAATTGGGCTTCTGTAGCTCCAAAAAATCCACTTCGATAGGTGTTTCCATAGGTGTTTCCAATTGACCTTCCATGAGAGATTTGGATGATTTCTCCAGGAAGGATTATAGGTGTTTCCATAGGGTTCTCCCATGTAATTCACTTCTTCCATTGTTGGGTTCTCAGGATCATAAGCTTCTTCTTCAGGGGAAGCTTCCTTAGTACTGACTGATGCAGCTTGTATTCCAGACAGACTCTGAGAAATCATATTGACTTGCTGAGTCAATATTTTGTTCTGAGCCAATATGGCATTCAAAGTATCAATCTCAAGAACTCTTTTCTTCTGACTTGTCCCATTATTCACAGGGTTCCTTTCAGAAGTGTACATGAATTGGTTATTTGCAACCATCTCAATGAGTTCTTGAGCTTCTGCAGGTGTCTTCTTCAGATGAAGAGATTCTCTAGCAGAGCTGTCCAATGACATCTTGGACAGTTCAGACAGACCATCATAGAAGATACCTATGATGCTCCATTCTGAAAGCATGTCAGAAGGACACCTTCTGATCAATTGCTTGTATCTTTCCCAAGCTTCATAGAGGGATTCTCCTTCCTTCTGTCTGAAGGTTTGGACTTCCACTCTAAGCTTGCTTAATTTTTGAGGTGGAAAGAACTTTGCCAAGAAGGCATTGACTAGCTTTTCCCAAGAGTTCAGGCTTTCTTTGGGTTGTGAATCTAACCATGTCCTAGCTCTATCTCTTACAGCAAAAGGGAAGAGCATAAGTATGTAGACCTCAGGATCAACCCCATTGGTCTTGACAGTGTCACAGATTTGCAAGAATTCAGCTAAGAACTTATGAGGATCTTCCAATGGAAGTCCTTAAAACTTGCAATTCTGTTGCATTAGAGAAACTAATTGAGGCTTAAACTCAAAGTTGTTTGCTCCAATGGCAGGGATTGAGATGCTTCTCCCATAGAAGTCGGGAGTAGGTGCAGTAAAGTCACCAAGCACCTTTCTTGCATTGTTGGCATTGTTGTTTTCGGCTGCAATGGCTTTTTCCTTCTTGAAGTGCTCTGTTAGGCCCTCTAGGGAGAATTGTGCTTTAGCTTCTCTTAGCTTTCTCTTCAAGGTCCTTTCAGGTTCAGGATCAGCTTTAACAAGGATGCCTTTGTCTTTGCTCTTGCTCATATGAAAGAGAAGAGAACAAGAAAGAATGGAATCCTCTATGTTACAGTATAGATATTCCTTGAGGTGTCAGAGGAAAAGAAGAATAGAAGGAGAAGGTAGAAAGAGAAGAATTCGAACTTATCAAGAGGGATAGAGTTCGAATTGTTGATAGTGGAGGAGCATTAGTCCTTAAATAGAAGGATGTGAGAAGAGGGAAAGAATTTTCGAAATTAAAGTAAAAGATTTTTAAAATAATAAAAAGAAATTTGAAAATTTGATTTGAGTTTTTCGAAAATTAAGATTGGGAAAGAAATTAAGTGATTTTGAAAAAGATTTTGAAATTAGAAATTAAAAAGATATGATTGAAAATTAATTTTGAAAAAGATATAATTGAAAAGATATGATTGAGAATATATAATTGAAAATCAAATTAAAAAAAGAAATTTTTAAAATTAAAGTTGATTACATGACTAACAAGAAATTAAAAGATATGATTCTAAACTTTAAAATTTGATCCTTTCTTAATAGGCAAGTAACAACTTGAAAATTTTGAAGTAAATCATTAATTGTAGCAAGGATTTTCGAAAATAATAATAAATAAAAAAATGGAAAGAAATTGATTTTGAAGAGATATGATTGAAAAGATATGATTTGGAAAAGATTTGATTTTGAAAAATTATGAAGATTTGATTTTGAAAAATTATGAAGATTTGAAAAAAATTTGAATTAAAAACAAAATCTTCCCTCTAGTGTCATCCTGGTGTTAAACGCCCAGAATGGTATCCATTCTGGCGTTTAACGCCCAAAATGCTACCTTTTTGGGCACTAAACGCCCAGCCAGGTACCCTGGCTGGCGTTTAAATGCCAGTTTTCCTTCTTCACTGGGCGTTTTGAACGCCTAGCTTTTTCTGTTTAATTTCTCTGCTGAATGTTCTTAATCTTCAATTCTCTGTATTATTGACTTGAAAAGACACAATTTTGAAAATATTTTTGAATTTTTGATGATGAGAAACAAATGGAAGTGGTTGTCAGTCATGTGTTCATAGGTGAGAATGGTGATGAGTGTCACATAATCATCACATTCATCATGTTCTTGGGTGCGAATGAATATCTTGGAGAAGAAATAGACTTGAGTTGAATAGAAAAATAATAGTACTTTGCATTAATTCATGAGGAACAGCAGTGCTCCACACCTTAATCTATGGTGTGTAGAAACTCCACCATTGAAAATACATAAGAACAAGAAGTCTAGGCATGGCCGTGAGGCCAGCCTCAAATGTGAACAGGTCTATGAAAGTATGAAAATACAATAGCAAAAGGTCCTATTTATAGAAAACTAGTAGCCTAGGGTTACAGAAATAAGTAATTAATGCAAAAATCTTCTTCCGGGCCCACTTGGTGTGTGCTTGGGCTGAGCATTGAAGCTTCCACGTGTAGAGACTTTTCTTGGAGTTAAATGCCAGCTTTTGTGCCAGTTTGGGCATTTAACTCCAGCTTTTATGCCAGTTTTGGCAGTAAACGCCAGAATTCTTGAGCTGAATTGGAACGCCTATTTGGGCCATCAAATCTCAGGCAAAGTATGAACTATTATATATTGCTGGAAAGCCCAGGATGTCTACTTTCCAACGCAATTAAGAGCACGCCAATTGGGCTTCTGTATCTCCAGAAAAGCCACTTCGAGTGTAGGGAGATCAGAATCCAACAGCATCTGCAGTCCATTTTCAGCCTCTGAATCAGATTTTTACTCAGGTCCCTCAATTTCAGCCAGAAAATACCTGAAATCACAGAAAAATCACAAACTCATAGTAAAGTAAAGTCCAGAAAAGTGATTTTTAAATAAAAACTAACTAAAACATACTAAAAAGATACTAAAAACAATACCAAAAAGCGTATAAATTATCCGCTCATCAGAATGCAATGGACAAAAGAAAGTGGAAGATGAGAAAAAAAACTCTTATTTTTGCGACGCGGACGCGTCATGCATGCCCACGCGCCGATGCGTAGATTGGCAGAGGGACAAGCGACGCGAACGCACACAGTACGTGTACGCGTGCTTGATGAAGTTGGCGACCGACGCGGACGCGTCACGTACGCCTGCGCGTCAGTCGCAGTCACAGAATAGGCACAAAGTTGGCATAACTCTCTGGTTTTGTACCAGAGAGGCCAGAGTGCACAACCGACGTGCGCGCACAGGGCGCTTGCGCGTCGATGGCTAAGTTACCAGGGGCGCGCAGGCGTCACGCATGCTTGCACGTGGGTACCTGGCACGAAGTGGGCACAAGGTGGGCATAACTCTTGGGTTTTTGTACCAGGAGTGTGATGCCAGTTTTTTTTTATACGATGCTTAGAACAAAAATAGGGTACTCTCCTAATCTAAAAGCATTCTAAAACAATCAAAAATCAAATTTAAAAACAAATCTTTTTGGTTTTTTTGAAAAATTTTCAAATACACTAAAAACAAAACTTATACTACAAGTAAAATGCAATCTAACAACAACTATTCTAATCAAAGCATGAATGCAACAAACAACCTATCAATAAAAGCAAAATGCATAAGAGTATAGAAAATAAGAAGAACTACCTATAATGGTAACTCAATTCATTCATTGATTATATATACAAGAGAATGGAAAGAGTTTACCATGGTGGGGTGTCTCCCACCTAGCACTTTTAGTTTAAGTCCTTAAGTTGGACATTTGGTGGGGGTCTTTGCTAGGGTGGTTTATGCTTGAATTCATCCTTGAATCCCCACCATTGTTTTCATCTCCAATATCCACCGGGATCCCAAATTTAGGCGCACAAGGCCTTCAAGTAAGCTTAGGTAGATGGCAAGGCCCCAAAAGTTCTGATTGTTGAAATGAATACCGGGGTCCCAAATCTTGTTCTTGCACCCATCTTCTCGTTGACTACCATAGTTAAATTTGGGTGACAAGGCTTGTGAATTCTCAATTAGACCTCCAAACATTCTCCTAGACCCATGCAATTTAGTTCTACACCAACCATTGCTATTCAACCTTGAGGACGCAACCATTATAAACTTAGAGTGATGTTTTCAACCACTAACCATCTTCCTCTTACTCTTAATTCCACAAAAAGCTCTAAGTTGCCCATCATCTTCAATTAGACCATATTCAAGTGAGAAAGTAAAGCTTAGGGGTAAGAATTTTACCCACTTGAATGTTGTGTTGGATGGTGACTTAGGAAGAGGTATCTCCAATGGTCTTGCAAGTTCCACTCCTATGTACTCTTCCATGATTACCTCCACCTCTTTACAACTTTCCTCAACTTCAACCTTTTCCTCTTGGTGGCTTTCTTCTAATTCAATCTCTTCTTCATTGCTCACCAAGGGCATGGGAGGTTGTGCATCTTCTTTTTTGATCTCAATTTCATGCACAATGGGAGAGGATTCAATTGTAGATAAGAAATTCTCGATGATTGAATCCATCTCTTGATCAACCTCTTCCAATCTTTCATCATTCGCACTATGCCTTGGAGGTTGCGCATTATCCTCCTCAACACCAAATTCAAGCTCATTGGAAGAAGGTTCAACAACTTCCACAAGATCATCAACAATATCACTTGGTGTGGAAGTGTTCTCAAGCTTGAAATCCACCTCTTGTTCAACCTTGCCTAGCTCTTCAACCACTTCTTCTTCATCAACAATCTCTTCACGCTCCACTTGTTGCAAGACATACCCCATCTCCTTGTCCTCATGTTTAGATTCTAAAATCTCCTTCATGCTCCTTTCTTCGGTTGATTTCTCACATTCATCTGTGGAGATGCTTTGCTTGTTGAATGAGTCTAATGATTCCAAGATAGTGGTAATGTTAGCAAACTGAGCCATGATTTTTATAAATATGGGAGGTGATTCATCTTGTGGTTGGAAGTTCTCATACATTGGCGGTGGTTCATCCTGGTAATAGTATGGAGGTGGTGGTTCTTGAGGGTATTGGATGTTGAATTGGAGTGGTTCTTCATATGGTTCATATGGTTCACAAGGTGGTTGGTATGGTGGATAAGGATTAGGTTCATATGGAAGTGTTTGGTGGTAAAGGGCTTGTGAGTAAGGTGGCTCAAAACTATGTTGGGGAGGTGGTGGTGATTGTGATTGACAACTACAATAAGGATCATCACACACACTACATGGATATGCATTAGGATTAGGATTATACCCATATGAATCCGGAGAGTAGTTATGTTGGGATGACGCTTGGACGGCTCGGGTGGCATAGAATGCTCTTTGGTCCTTGTGTATCTCCGTGAGGATAGTAGTCATGTCACCAAGAACTCTTGTCAGACTTGATTCGGAAGGAGGTTGTTGCCAAGAAGTTTGTCCATAAGCTTGGGGCTCTTTCCACCTTTGATCTCAAAATCCTTGATGCATGTCCTCATTAAAGCTTTCATTTCCAACAATATAATTTGAACCAAACTCATAGCCAAAGTGATGAGAATTCATAGTGGCAAGGGAAAATAAAACAAATACTAATAAGAACTAATAAAAACTAACTCCTAAAACAAGAAAAAACTAGCAAAGAAGCATATTAACATATATACAATAGCCAATAACATAACACCATTGCAACTCCCCGGTAACGGTGCCATTTTGATAAGTTAATTCTTTGATGGTCTAAAATTTCATAAATGAAATCTCGTTGCAAGTATAGTTTTACACCAACATGAATTAAAAGTATTATCGAAAAATTGGTGTTGAAAGGAAATTGTTACCCATGGAGATCGGTCGGACGACCTCCCCACACTTAGAAATTTGCACCGTCCTCGGTGCATGCAAAGAAGAGCAAGGTGGATGGGTTACTACAATTGATGAGCTCCTTCAAAAGGTTGTGCGGGTGAACTTGTTTGTTGCCCCATTAGAAGCTTTTCCATTCCTTCTTGGTGGCCAACCTAAAAGGGAAGAGAAAGAAGGATAATTAAGCCTACATCAAAGATATCAAAGCAAGTAGAACATAGGCGGGGGCTAATGCCAAATAAGAGTAAGGTTCTCACTACATGTTAGCTACGCATGTGAGTGAGAAAGCAATAGAGGCAAAGGGCATATCAACTAATACTTGATGCAAGGGTAGAGTCAAAGCATGAAGAGCACTCAAAAGCATCAAGTTCAACTAGAAAGAGTGGGTCATAAAAGACATGCAAGTTCATATCAATGCACAAAGAATATAAGAGTCATACAAGATTAAGCATTGAATTAAAAGTTTCATCACTCAACAATATCAAACAAGTCAATAAGTGCCAAGATTAACCAAGAAATTCTCAACAATTGAGTAAGAGAATTCAACACCATTATTAAAATAAGAAACTTAGAAAACAAAATAAGGACAAGCTATAAAAATAAAATTAAAATGCAATGAATGATAATATGCAAATGCAATAAGAAAAATAAAGAGTAAAAATTTTTGAAAAGGAAGTAAGAAAGGAAGAAAGAAGAAGAAAGAAAGAGAAAGAAACCAGAAGGAAAAGAAGAGAAGAAGGGAGAAAGAAAACAGGGCAGAACAGGGGAAAAACAGGGCGCGGAGAGCGACGCGTACGCACACAGCACGCGTGCACGTGGGTGGGCAGGCGGGACAAGTGACGCGTATGCGCATAGCACGCATACGCGTGGATGTGAAGATGGCGACCGATGCGGACGCGTCATGTACGCTTGCGCGTCAGGTCGCGGGCACAGAATAGGCACAACTTTGGCACAACTCTCTGGTTTTTTTACCAAGAGTGTGAGATGCACCTCCGACGCGCGCGGATGCCCACCCTTTTTTTGGAACAAAAATAGGGTACTCTCCTAATCTACAAGCATTCTAAAACAATCAAAAATCAAATTTAACAACAAATCTTTTTGGTTTTTGACAAATTTTCAAATACACTGGAAACAAAACTTATACTACAAGCAAAACACTACTCAATAACAACTAAGCTACAACTTAAGGCACAAATCTAATCAAACAAACTAACAACCAAAATATTAAAACAAGAGTATGCAAAGAAGAAAACTACCTAACAATGGCAACCTAATTCATCCATTGATTATATTTACAAGAGAATGGAAAGAGTTTACCATGGTGGGGTGTCTCCCACCTAGCACCTTTAGTTTAAGTCCTTAAGTTGGACATTTGGGAAGCTCCTTGTTATGGTGGCTTGTGCTTGAATTCATCCTTGAATCCCACCATTATTTGCATCTCCAATGTCCACTAGGATCCCAAATTAGGCGCACAAGGCCTTCAGGTAAGCTTAGGTAGATGACAAGGCCCCAAGAGTGTTGAATATTGAAATGGATTCCGAGGTCCCAAACCTTGTTCTTGCACCCATCTTTTCGTTGACTACCATAGTTAAATTTGGGTGACAAGGCTTGTGAATTCTCAATTAGACCTACAAACATTCTCCTAGACCCATGCAATTTGGTTCTACACCAACCATTGCTATTCAACCTTGAGGATGCAACCATTATGAACTTAGAGTGATGATTCCAACCACTAACCATCTTCCTCTTACTCTTAATTCCACAAAGAACTCTAAGTTGCCCATCATTCTCAATCAAACCATATTCAAGTGGGAAAGTAAAGATTAGAGATAAAAATTTTTCCCACTTGAATGTTATGTTGGATGGTGACTTAGGAAGGGGGACCTCCCCACACTTAGACAATGTGAGGTCTACTCCCTTGTGCTCTTTCTTGACTACCTACACTTCCTCGCAAGCTTCTTCAACTTCAACCTCTTCCTCTTGACAAAGTTCTTCACATTCAACTACCTCTTCACCAACTTCTTCTAGCTCTTCCCCACTCTTCACGTCACAACTTGGAGGTAATGTGGACTTATCTCAATATCTACCTCAATTTCAATAGGAGAAAATTCCTCAAATACCAAAGGATCATGTGTTGGTGTGGGCTCATCTCCAAGAGGAAGATTTGTTGCTTGCTCACCATCTTCCAATTCTTCATCATTCATTATATGCTTAGGAGGTTGCGCACCCTCCTTCACATCATCTTCAAGTTCAATGGAAGAAAGTTCAACAACTTCCACAAATTCATTAACAACATCACTTGGTGTGGAAGTGCTCTCAAGCTTGAAATTCACCTCTTACTCAACTTTGCCTAGCTCTTCAACCACTTCTTCTTCATCAACAATCTCTTCACTCTCCACTTGTTGCAAGACATACCCCATCTCCTTGTCCTCATGTTGAGATTCTAAAATATCCTTCATGCTCCTTTCTTCGGTTGATTTCTCACATTCATCTGTGGAGATGCTTTGCTTGTTGCATGAGTCCAATGATTCCAAGATAGCGTTAATGTTAGCAAACTGACCCATGATTTTTTCAAATATGGGAGGTGATTCATCTTGTGGTTAGAAGTTCTCATACATTGGCGGTGGTTCATCCTGGTAGTAGTATGGAGGTGGTGGTTCTTGAGGGTATTAGAGGTTGAATTGGGGTGGTTCTTCATATGGTTCATATGGTTCACAAGGTGGTTGGTATGGTGGGTAAGGATTAGGGACATATGGAGGTGTTTGGTGGTAAAGGGCTTGTGAGTAAGGTGGCTCAAAACTATGTTGGGGAGGTGGTTCATAGGCATAGGGTGGTGGTGATTGTGATTGATTACTACAATAAGGATCATCACACACACTAGATGGATATGCATTAGGATTAGGATTATACCCATATGAATCCGGAGAGTAGTTATGTTGGGGTGACGCTTGGACAGCTCGGGTGGCATAGAATGCCCTTTGGTCCTTATGTATCTCTGTGAGGATAGTAGTCATGTCCCCAAGAACTCTTGTTAGACTTGATTCGGAAGGAGGTTGTTGCCAAGAAGGTTGTCCATAAGCTTGGGGCTCCTCCTACCTTTGATCTCCAAATTCTTGATGCATGTCCTCATTAAAGCTTTCATTTTCTTCAACATAATTTGAACCAAACTCATAGCCAAAGTGATGAGAATTCATAGTGGCAATGGAAAATAAAATAAATACTAATAAGAATTAATAAAAACTAACTCCTAAAACAAGCAAAAACTAGCAAAGAAGCATATTAACATATATACAATAGCCAATAACATAACAACATTGCAACTCCCCGGCAACGGTGCCATTTTGATAAGTTGAGATTTGTCATGTCGGTTTAGAATTTCTCTTATAGAAATAAGAACTTCGTTGTAAGCATAGCTCCAAACCAACAAACAATTCTCACATCAAAAATTTTGTTTGTCACATGTAACAAACCCCAAATACGAATTAACCGATGTATTTCAACTCCGGGTCGTCTCACAAGGAATTGTAATGAAGTGCTCAATTATTGGCTTTGAAGATCAAGGGGGGTTTGATTTATAATTGGAAAGAAAAATAAATGACAAGAAAGTAAAATAACAAGAACTAATAAAAGAAATGGAAAGAACTCTTGGCTAGACATAGGTAATTGAGATCACCATCCTTGTCTACATACCAAATATTGATAATTATGAGAGGTCAACCTATTAAGTCTACCTCCAAAAGCCTTAAGTACGTAATATCTACTCCTAAGCTTGAGGTATGTCAAATAAGCTTGATCACATCAATCCATAAGTCCCAACCTATCTACTAATTAGATTAGTAGTGGGTTAGTGTCAATGGATATCAAATTGATCACCAAGGATTCTCAAATTACCAATTCATTGAGATCCAATGACTCAAGGTCACTCAATTTCCTTAGCCTAGGCCAAGAGCAAAGAAAGCTACTCAAAAACTAGTGTAAACATTTCATAAAACACTTAGAGTGCTAGAAAAGTAAACATCACTAAATACAAAAATTAACAAGATCCATAACTATCATCAACAAGAAATCAACAATAACAATGGAGGTAACATAAAAGAAACATGGAAACATAAAATTTCATTAGAGGAAATCAAGATATAACAATTGTTCATCAACATAAAAGAGAGAAAAATAAGAAACTAACAAGAGAAACTAAGAAGATTAAGATAATATAACACTAAAATATAAAGAGAATTGAAATTAAAACAAGAATTGAAAGATGAATTTGAGAGTGATTAACCTAACTTTACCCTAATTTCTATCCTAAATCTAGAGAGAGGAGAGAGCATCTCTCTCTAGAATTCTACCCTAAAACATGATGAAAACTCAATTATGACTACTTGGTTCATTCCCGCTCCAATCCTTATGTTTAATTGCATCATAAATGAGTTAGATTGGGCCCAAAATGAGCTACAAATTGCCCCCAACGAGTTGCCCAAAATGGACCCACGCTGATCCATCGGTGCGTGCGCGTCATGCCGCATACGTGCTCCTATACGTCAGGCAACTATGGCAAATTTTATATCATTTCGAAATCTCGGATGTTATCTTTCCAAAGCAACTGGAACTGCCTCATTTGGACCTCTATAGCTCAGGTTATGGTCAATTGAGTGCGAAGAGGTCAGGCTTGACAACTTTGCAGTTCCTTCATTTCTTCATGAGTTCTCCCACTTTGCGTGCCTCTCTCCTCACTTCTTCCATCCAATACTTGCCTTATGAACCTGAAATTACTCAACAAACACATCAAGGCATCGAATGGGATTAAAGTGAATTGAATTTAGCTATTTTAAGGCCTAAAATGCATGTTTTCACATTTAAGCACAAATCAAGGGAGAATTGCAAAACCATGCTATTTCATTGAATAAATGTGAGAAAAGTTGATAAAATCCCCCAAATTAAGCACAAGATAAACCACAAAATTAGGGTTTATCACTTTTCCACTGCGACGCGTGCGCGTACCTGACGCGTACGCGTGACACGCGGAGATGACCAGTGACGCGTACGCGTGACTGATGCATACGCGTGACATGTGCCACGTGCAGAAATCTCAGAAAATGTTGGGGGCGATTTTGGGCTGAGTTTGGACCTAGTTTTCAGCCCAGAAACACAGACTAGAGCCAGGGGACAAGCAGAGACTCAACACACATTCTCATTCACATAGTTTTGAGTTTTTAGATTGGAATCTTAGAGAGAAAATACTACCTCCTCTAGGTTTCCTTCACATTCATAGTTTTTAGGATTTTATGCTTTTGATTTGGATATTGAGAAGAGTTACTACCTCCGTTGAAGTTTCTACTATTCTAGTTTGTTTCCTTACTCTTTATTCCTTTACTCTTTTAATTATCTATTAACCCTGTTCAGATATAGATGTTTATGGTTTAGGAATTTATTAATGCAAAGAATTATTTTTACCTTTAATTAAATTTCTATTATTACTTTCTTTGAATTTACATGTCTTCTTTTTATTCCCTTCATATGTCTATGAGAATGGTAACCATGTCAATGAAGTAGACTCCCAACTTGCCTTGGGAGTTGGTTAAAAGGAGACTCTTGTGTTGAAATACTCAAGTGTTAGTTGGGAATTGGAAGTTGTTGGATGGCTCTCTAGTCTCTGACTCTAATCTTTCCTTAGGAGAGGATTAGGATTTGGGATTCAGAGTTGGTTAGTTAGTTACTTGACTTTCCTTTATTTGGTAAGAGATAACTAAGTAGAAGCAACAACCTATTACCATTACACTTGGGAAAATCCAACAAGGATAGAAATTCCAATTAATCTTCTCCCGGTCAAGGCTTTTATTTTGAATATATAAATTTTCTTGCTAATTTTCATTGCTTTAATTTATAATCATTTATTTTTCTGTTCTCCAACTCTTAAAATTTCTTGGAAAATTTCTGATCAATAAAAGAGCACTCTTTTGTCAACTCGTTGGGAGACGACCTGGGATTTCTACTCCCAGTATTTTATTCTAAATTTGTGACAACCCCTTTTTAAATTGATAAGCGGAACTTTCGTCAGTTAAGAAATGTACTTGCAACGCTGTTCTATTTATAATTTCTTAATTGGCAAATTTCCGCCACGTCAAGTACTTACAATTAAAGATGATAAAATTCAAACTTAAGCTTCCTATAAAATGATACAATGGAAATGGAAATTAAACCCTAAGAGAGCATTTTCTACTTTACTCCTACTCCTACTCCTAATGTATTTTCTACCTAATCTACCCTAATGAAAGCTTCTTCTTCATATGTGTTAAATCCCCCTTATATAGCACTCCAAAATCAGCATCCAAGCCTTCCAAAATGGGCCAAAGGCCCTCAGAAAATGCACAGCACGTGTTTCATTAACAAAATCACGTGCAGGGACCTGTGCAAACGCACAGATGTGTGCGGCCGTACACTTGGCTGAATGTTGACCTGTGCGTACGCACCGGTGGTCGTGCACATACACACATGGAAATTCTTTCTTGTGCGTACGCACGCAAGCTTGTGTGCATGCACACTTGGCTGATTTGGTGTTGTGCGTATGCACGCTTGCTTGTGCACATGCACAGCTTGCTGTGTGTGCTTTTCCTTGTTTTCTTCATGTTTTCTCCCTCGTACATGCTTTCTTCCACTTTTGGCTATCCATTCTTGCCTCTAAGGCCTGAAAATACTCAGCAAACATGTCATGGCATCTAATAGAATAAAAGTGGAATTAAATTGATCATTTCAAGCACAAAATTGCATGTTCCACATTTAGGATCAAATTAGGGACAAAACACAAAAGTATGCTATTTTGGTGCTTAAGTGTGAGTTCATGTGCTAGAATCCATCCAAATTAAGTCAAAATATACCATCAAATATGGACTCATCAGTGGATAAGTGTGAAAGAAGTTGATGTAATCCTCTAAATTACGCATAAAATGTACCACGAAATAGTGGTGCATCAGGTCGTCCAAGTAATACCTGAGCGAGTCAGGGTCGATCCCACAAGGATTGTGGTTTGAAGCAAGCTATGGTTATCTTTTAAATCTTAGTCAAGCGAGTAGGAGATGTTGGTATGTTGTTTAATTGCATAAAAGGAATAATGAGATCTGAACTAGGTTGACCTGTACACAATGATAAGAAGATCGTTAAGGCTTGGAGATACTTTGTCCTTCTAGATTAACTCTGGTCTTACTGTCTCCTTCAATTGTGAATGAGTTCTTCTATGGCAGGCTGTATGTTATTGTTGCTGGTTGAAAGGTCGCCAATGATCCTCCAGATCTGAACCCCAGGGTTAGTGTGGATCCATTCTGATTGAGGGTGAAGCTCCTACAGTCCATTCTCCTTAATGATCCTACTCAAAATGCCACAGACAAGGTCGGATCTTCCGGATCAAAGAATGATGTGCCTTTGGGTTCTAGCCTCTACCACATAGACCCTAATCTCCCCATACCTCGGCTGAACTAGTGTCTCGAGAAGTCCCCAACGAAGTCGTGGATTAGCCATCTAAGAGATGTATAATCAAGCTAGTGGTTTGATGCTTTCCAGTTACGTATTCGCACGAACACAAGAAGGACACGTGTGGTTATCAGGCACGCGGTCTTAGAATGAAGAACAAAGATGATTGTCACGGGTAATCCTATTCATCAAGTTGAAGAACAAAGATACATCTTAGAATTGAATCAAACATGGATTGAAGAGAAACAGTAATACTTTTATTAATCCATAAAACTCAGCAGGGCTCCTCCCCTCAACCTAGGAGGTTTAGAAACTCATACTGATAGAAAATACGAACCAACCAACCCATGAAAAGCATCCTATAGAAAACTAACTTAGCTGGAAGAATCCTATAATGGACAATCGAATTGTCTGAATTCGACCTCAAATACAAAGCTCGCACGGCCATCAAGTCCCAGTACCTGGCCGATTTCATCGCAGAGTATACTGACACCCCAAGAACTCCCATCGAGTGGAACCTTTACGTCAATGGCTCATCAAATAAAGTCGGGGTGGAGCAGGAGTTATCTTGGAAAGCAACCAAGGGACCCAACTTGATCTCTCCTTAAGATTTGAGTTCCCCGCCTCAAATAATCAAGCTGAGTACGAAGCCCTACAAGCTGGTTTGAAGCTGGCTAGAGAAGTCGAAGCCAACAAACCTGCCATTTTCAGCGACTCGCAAGTAATCACCTCACAAATAGAAGGAAGCTACCAGGCAAAGGATCCCACCATGAATAAGTATCTCGACAAAAACAAAGAATAACTCGGGAACTTCATGAGATATGAGATCCGACATATACCATGGGAACAAAACGCCCGAGCCAATGCACTTTCTAAACTAGCCAGCACCAAACCAAGGGGAAATAATAGAAGCCTTATTTAAGAAAACCTGCAATACCCATCAACCTCAGAGGATGAGAAGGTCCTAAACATAGTAGACTAGGACCAAGGGTGGATGACCCACATAATCAACTACCTCAAGTCTAAAACACTTTCCACAGATAAGAATGACGTAAAAAACTCATACGAGAGGTACAGTACTACACCATGGTGCACGACGTCCTGTACAGGAGAGGAATCTCAACACCGCTCCTGAAATGCGTCCCGACTTCCACTACAAAGGAAGTCCTTGAAGAAGTCCACAGTGGCATGTACGGCAATCACCTCGAGGCACGAGCTCTATCCAAAAAGGTACTCCGAGCCGGCTTCTACTGGCCGACCTTACAGAAGGAAGCAACCGAGTTCGTCAAAACATGCCCTCCATGCCAAAAGCACGACAATTTCCATGTCGCCCCACCTGAAAAACTCATCTGCGTCACCTCACCTTGCCCATTCACAAAGTGGGGGCTCGACCTCCTCAGACAATTCCTACAGGAATCAGAGCAAGTCAAATTCCTCATTGTAGGAATAGACTACTTCACAAAGTGGATTGAGGCTGAGCCATTGGCTGCCGCCACCGCACAGAGAAGTCGGAAATTTCTGTATAGATATATTATCACAAGGTTTTGGGTTTCCCACTCCATCACCAAGGACAATGGGTGATGACAACTCATCTTAGGCTAGTTTCACAAGCCTTTTTCATTAGTTTTTACTTGGTTTTCATGCATTCTTAGGCAATAAGTAAGTGTTTGGATGAGAAATTCATGGTTGTCTTGATTCAATCAAACATTGCTAATTTTATGCATTTTCATGAGATTTATGCAAGAATTGATTGGTATATTAAAAGATGCAAAATCTTGTGATTATACCAAGGCTTTGATGAGTTTGCTTGGTTGATGATAGGTAGAAAGAAGCAGAAAAAGAATAAGGAAGAATAGAAGGAGTGGCCAACGTTGGAGCCAACGTTGGCCCATCAACGTTGAAGGCAACGTTCTGGAAGAAGAAAACATGGGTGCCAACGTTGGATGGAACGTTGGTGAACCAACGTTACCTCCAACGTCATTAAAAATATTCAATTCCGGAGCTAAAGGATTTTTGGGCGACGCATACGCGTCTCTGACGCGTACGCGTGAAAGAAGAAATTTTTTTAATACACGCGCAAGCGTGAGTCACGCGCACGCGTGGAATGGAAAAATTGACCATCCACACGTACGCGTTACTAAGCAAACGTTGGAGGGAACGTTGTTGATCAAATGTTGTCTCCAACGTCCGCGATGAAAAGCCCAGAATTTGGAATTGAGAAACTTAAATCGACGCGTACGCGTCTATGACGCATACGCGTGGAGTGGAAAATTGGCACTGCACACGTAAGCGTGGTGTATGCGCACGCGTGGTTAGGCGAATGTTGGCACTCCAACGTTGAGTCAAACATTGATGACAGCAACCAAAACTCAAATTTTTAAAGGGACATTTGACTTAACGTTTGCCCAAAAACGTTGACTCCAACGTTAATACCAGAAAGGCACAATTGGCACACTCTTCTCCTCAATTGCATTAGGCACCAATCCAATCAATCCCTGCTTCAATCAAGGCTAAGGCCCAAATCCAAATGCACTGAAGACTCAATCGAAGATGAGAAGAAGGCTATAAATAGGAGAATATTTGAAGATGAAAGGAGATTCAGGCTTGGGTAGTAGGAGTAGGAGTAGGAGTAGGATAGAAGGCTCTGGTAGAGAGCTTAGCTTAGAATTTCTTTTTCCTTTCTGCACTTTTATATTTCAGTTGTAATTGAATTCAGTTTGGTTTATGCAATTTCAATTTCTTACACTTCTCTTCTGCAATTTCCTCTTCTGCAAGTTTACATGTTTATTGTTTATGAAATTAAAGTTCCATGCACCTCTACTTCTCAGCCAATTTACGTTCTGCCAATTTTAGATTTCCTGCACTTGTTTTTTGAGCTATGATCCATTGAACCCCAATTCATTAGGGGGAGAAGCTCTATTGTGATTCATATGAATTGAATTAAATTCTTCTTCCTCTCAATTCATCTGGATAGCTAAGAAATAACTTCTGTTTTGATTGAGATCCATTCACTCCGGAAAGGGGTTTGGATCTGTGAATTTCCATGTGAGCCTCGGGAGGGGAATCATGGAAATTAGAATTGAAGCTCTATTTCTCACAACTCTCTTTATCAACACCATTCGGTAGGAATTGAGATCTTGAGAGGCTGTGTGGCTTATAGATGAGAAAAAATGCTTAACTTCTTCTCATGACAATCGGATCAAGGAATTGATGAGATTGATTGTGATTAGAGAGATTGGTTTGCCAAGGAATTGGGATCCAATCAATTTCAATCCGCCATAGATGTATTCATATGATTGAGAAAGAAGTTGATATCAATTTGATTCATTGTGGATTATGATATCTCCAATACCTGATGAATTTTCCTTTCTGTTACTTGTTTTTGCTTTGATTTACTACTTCATTTAATCTCCCAGCACCCAATTCCCTTTACATTTGTTGTAATTTACGTTTCTTGCTCTTTAAGTTTCTGCCAATTTACCCTTTGCACTTTATACCTTCTTCAATTTATATTCTGTCAATACAATTTCACCCAATTCACCACTGTTAGCTTAACTAAACTAATCACCTCACTAAAGTTGCTTGATCCATCAATCCCTATGGGATTGACCTTACTCCTGTGAGTTATTACTACTTGATGCGACCCGGTACACTTGTCGGTGAGTTTGTGTGGAATCGATTTTCCCTCCACACAAACTAAGCGGCAAGTATAAGGTCGCATGTGATGACAAGTCATCTTATGCTAGTTTCACAAGCAATTTTCATTTATTTTCATTTATTTTCATGTGGTATTGGTTGGCGCTCATTTTCAAAGAGAGCGCTATGTTCATTTACTCAGCGTCTTCGGGCATGTTCAAATTTGGAGGCAAAGTTTTGCAAACGACGTGCACGCGTGCCTGACGCGCACGCGTCGATGGCTCACCCGGGACAAAGCATGCGCACGCGTGACTGGCACTAAAGCATGGAATTGATATTTTTCTACCCACGCGCACGCACAGAGGTTGCGTATGCGTGGTGATGAGCGGATAATTTATACGCTTTTTGGCATTGTTTTTACATAGTTTTCAGTATAATTTAGTTAGTTTTTAGTATATTTTTATTAGTTTTTAAATAAAAATCATATTTCTGGACTTTACTATGAGTTTGTGTATTTTGCTGTGATTTCAGGTATTTTTTGGCTGAAATTGAGGGACTTGAGCAAAAATCAGATTCAGAGGTTATAGAAGGACTGCAAATGCTGCTGGATTCTGACCTCCCTACACTCAAAGTGGATTTTCTGGAGCTACAGAACTCCAAATGGCGCGCTCTCAATTGCGTTGGAAAGTAGACATCCAGGGCTTTTCAGCAATATATAATAGTCCATAATTTGCCCGAGTTTAGATGACGCAAACTGGCATTCAACGCCAGTTCCATGTTGCATTTTAGAGTTAAACGCCAGAAACAGGTTGCAAAGTGGAGTTAAACACCAGAAATAGGCTACAAACTGGCGTTCAACTCCAAGAGAAGCCTCTACACGTGTAAAGCTCAATGCTCAGCCCAAGCACACACCAAGTGGGCCCCAGAAGTAGATTTCTGCATCATTTACTCATTTCTGTAAACCCTAGTAACTAGTTTAGCATAAATAGGACTTTTTACTATTGTATAGAGGGATCTTTTTTGGAACATCTTTAGTTTCATCTTTAGATCACGTTTGGGGGCTGGCCTCTCGCCCATGCCTGGACCTTCATCACTTATGTATTTTCAACGGTAGAGTTTCTACACACCATAGATTAAGGTGTGGAGCTCTGCTGTTCCTCATTAATTAATACAAAGTACTATTGTTTTTCTATTCAATTCAAGCTTATTCCGATTCTAAGATATTCATTCGCACCTCAATATAAATGTGATGATCGTGACAGTCATCATCATTTCCAACTATGAACGCGTGCCTGACAACCACTTCCGTTCTACCTTAGATTGAATGAGTATCTCTGGGATTCCTTAATCAGAATCTTCGTGGTATAAGTTAGAATCCATGGACGGCCATTCTTGAGATCCGGATAGTCTAAACCTTGTCTGTGGTATTCTGAGTAGGATCTGGGAAGGGATGGCTACAACGAGCTTCAAACTCGCGAGTGCTGGGCGTAGTGACAGACGCAAAATGATCAATGGATCCTATTCCAGTATGATCGAGAACCGACAGATGATTAGCCATGTAGTGACAGCGCATTGGACCATTTTCACTGAGAGGACAGGATGTAGCCATTGACAACGGTGATGCCTAACATACAGCTTGCCATAGAAGGGAGTATGAATGATTGGATGAAGATAATAGGAAAGCAGAGGTTCAGGAGGAATGAACACATCTCTAAACCCCTTTCTGAAATTCTCACCAATGAATTACATAAGTATCACTATCTTTATTTTATATTTTTATTTATCTTTTAAGTATTAAATCTCTATAATCAATTGAATCCGCCTGACTGAGATTTACAAGGTGACCATAGCTTGCTTCAAGCCGACAATCTCCGTGGGATCGACCCTTACTCACGTAAGGTTTATTACTTGGACGACCTAGTGCACTTGCTGGTTAGTTGTGTGAAGTTGTGATAAAGAACTAAGATTATGAACGTGCGTATTGAGTTTTTAGCGCTGTTACCAAGGAATGGAACCGTCACGATTTTCGCGCACCAAGTTTTTGGCGCCATTGCCGGGGATTGTTCGAGTTTGGACAACTGACGGTTCATCTTGTTGCTCAGATTAGGTAATTTTATTTTATTTTTAAGCTTTTTATTTCTTATTTTCGAAAAAAAAAATTAACAAAATCACAAAATCAAAAATAATTTGATGTTTCTTGTTTGAGTCTAGTGTCTAATTGTAAGTTTGGTGTTGTTCATACCCTGGGTCGAGCTGTCCAAACCGGGATGTTCAGTAATAAAGCGACCGACCTCCTTAGGTCAAGCGGACCGACTTCTTTACGAAGAACTTGGCCAAATCGACAGGAAAGCCCAAAAAGGGCCCTATTCAAGGAATACGACCCAAATCCAAAAGGTCGTTCAGGCCTATAGAGAAGGGCGGTTCCGTTGAAGATGCGCTGACCTCAACCCAAAAGATAAAGATAAGATAAGATAACTAACTTATCTTATCCAAAGGTCACATCTCACCATTATAAATACACTGGAGCACCCAGGTATAACTCATACTCTGATTCTACATAAAAACCTGCCTAATACCCGTGCTAACTTAAGCATCGGAGTTTCTTGCAGGTACCCCCCACCCTCCGGTGGCCAAGGATCAGCAGTGCAGCAAATCCAGCCAGTCGGACACGTCATCTCCGACCAGTACCAAAGATCTCATCTGAGATCGACCTCCAGTTTCAGGTAACCCTCGGAACATTGGCGCCTTTGCCGGGGAACCTGAAAGTCATCCCAAAACCATGGCAGACGGCCATGACAACGACCATGACTCGGATCTAGAGAACAGAACACCGCACAAGAATGCGAACACTACGCTAAAGGATACTCCAGAATCCAACGGGGACAAAAACTCACCAAATCCGGGAGCCATGGAAGCACTTCAAGATCGCTTAAAGCAACTTGAGAAAGAAACCCAGCAACAACGGGAGATCGGAAAGGATCTACAAAGAGAGGTACGGCGACGTTGAGAACTAGAAGAAAAACTACAGCAATTAGAGGCCGACCTCAAATCAAAAGCTCCTCGGACCACTCCTGAGGAAAATTCACGCAAAGAACAGGATTCATTCACCAGGGAAATCATGAAGACCAAAATCCCAAAAGATTTCAAGCTCCCGGATATGGTTTTGTATGATGGCACTACAGATCCCAACCATTATCTCAGCAATTTCAGAAGCAGAATGTACCTTACCGATGCCTCAGATGCCGTTCGCTGCAAAGCTTTTCCAACAACTCTCACGAAAACGGCGATCAGATGGTTCGACAACTTACCTCCGAAGTCCATCTCAAACTTCGACGACCTGGCCAAAAATTTCCTGGCCAGATTCTCCATCCAGAAAGATAAGGCCAAGTACGCACCCAGCTTACTAGGGATCAAGCAAGGAGATCGGGAGAGCCTCCGTAACTACATGGAAAGATTCAACAAAACATGCATGGACATACAAAGTTTACCAACAGAGGCCGCCATCATGAGGCTTATCAATGGCTTATGAGAGGGACCTTTCAGCCAATCTATATCAAAAAAGTATCCTACCTCCTTAGACGAAGTCCAGGAGCGAGCAGAAAAATACATCAACATGGAAGAGAACGCTCGGCTGGGAGAAATCTCAAAATCCGGGGCCTCCTACTGAGACAAAGACAAGGACTCCAAAAGGAAAGAAGATCGACAGGGTGAGAAAATCAAAAAATACCACAACTACACTCCTCTCAAAGCATCCCTAGTCGACGTGTACAAAGAAGTCTGCCATACAGAAAAAATCCCCCCAGCGCGGCCACTCAAAGGCAAAAGGGGAGGAGGAAACCGGAAGGAATATTGTGAATACCATCGAATTCGAGGGCACTCTACCAACGAGTGCTTCGACTTGAAAAATATCATAGAAAAATTGGTAAGAGAAGGAAAATTAGATCGATTTCTGGCCACCCGGGATGATGACCAAAGAAAAAGACGGAGAGACGAAGATGATGGACGAGCTGAACGGTCACCTCGGACACCAGAAAGACACGTCCACATGATACACGGCGGATTCGCAGGAGATGGGATCTCCAAATCGTCCTGAAAGAGATATCTCAAAGAAGTATATCATGTTGAGGGAAAGGAGGAAGCACCCGACATCCCGGCGATAACATTTACTAAAGAGGACGCATCCGGCATCATCTCGGGAAACGACGATCCCATGGTCATCACTATTATACTGGCAAATTCCAATCTACACTGCACACTAGTAGACCAAGGGAGTTCTGCCGACATCTTATTCAAAACAGCCTTTGACAAGCTCGGTTTAGACGAAAAGGAACTTAGAGCATACCCGAACAATCTGTTTGGACTAGGAGACACTCCGATACAACTGCTGGGATACGTATCGCTACACACTACTTTTGGAAAAGGGAACCAATCTAGGACCCTTAAAATAGACTACATTGTGGTCGACGTAAGTTCAGCCTACAATGCTCTCATAGGTCGGACAACACTCAATCAACTCGGCGCAATAGTCTCAACTCTGCATCTATGCATGAAATTCCCAACTACAGAGGGGATAGCCACGGTAAAAGCAGATCAAAAGATGGCACGTCGCTGTTATAACAAGAGCTTAAACCTGAAAGGCAGAGGAGAAGAGTTTCATACCATTGAGCTTGGCGGAGCTCAGCGTCGAGAAGAACTCCGTCCGCACCCAGAAGGTGAGGTAAAGAAGGTTCAAATTGGAGACACCTCGGACAAAACGACTAATATCGGCACGGTCCTAAGAGAAGACTCAAAAGAATTATTGATACAATTCTTACGAGATAATGTCGACCTCTTCGCATGGAAAGCCGCAGAAATGCCAGGCATAGACCCTAAGCTAATGTGCCACAAGTTGGCGGTCTATCCAGGATCTCAGCCGGTGCAGCAGAAGCGAAGAAAACTCGGACCAGAACGATCCCAAGCTGTGGAAGAACAAGTACAAACGTTACTGGAGGCAGGATTCATAAGAGAAGTCAAGTACCCACTATGGCTAGCCAACGTCGTCTTGGCGAAAAAATCAAACGGGAAGTGGCGCATGTGTACCGATTACACCGATCTCAACAAAGCCTGTCCAAAAGATCCATACCCACTCCCAAGTATTGAGGCTCTGGTAGATGCTTCCTCCGGATATAGATACCTCTCGTTTATGGACGCCTATTCGGGATACAACCAAATCCCCATGTATCCACCAGATCAAGAAAAGACCTCGTTCTTAACACCAAAGGCGAACTACTGCTACATCGTGATGCCTTTCGGTCTCAAGAACGCGGGAGCTACTTATCAAAGGCTAATGAATAAAGTCTTATCAAATCACATCGGAAAAATCATGGAAGTCTATGTGGACGACATGTTGATAAAAACACAAAGCGAAGATACATTATTGTCCGACCTGGCTCAAGTGTTTGACACTATAAGGAAGCATAACATGCGACTCAACCCCGCAAAATGCACCTTCGCAGTTGAAGCAGGCAAATTCTTGGGCTTCATGCTCACACAAAGGGGAATTGAAGCAAATCCAGACAAATGTCAAGCTATACTCAACATGAAGAGCCCAACCTGTGTCAAAGAAGTACAACAACTCAACGGAAAACTGGCCGCCCTATCCCGATTCTTAGCAGGAGCTGCGATAAGATCTCTCCCCTTCTATGCTACTTTAAGAAAGGGAAAACAGTTCGAATGGACGACAGAATGTGAGCAAGTTTCCGAGACTTCAAGGAGTTCTTAGGACGGCCACCTATCCTATCTCGACCACGAGAAGGAGAACCACTCATATTATATCTCGCAGTAGGAAGCCGGGCGATAGTCTCAGCACTAGTTAGAGAAGACGAAAATGGGCAACAACCCGTCTACTTCATTAGCAAAGCACTACAGGGATCCGATCTGAACTACTAGAAAATAGAAAAATTTGCCTATACTCTCATCCTAACATTTCGACGACTCCGCCCGTACTTCCAGGCTCACACCATTAAGGTTAGAACTAACCAGCCCATAAAAGGAATATTGCAGAAAACAGATTTAGCAGGCAGAATTCTGCAATGGAAAGTCGAGTTGTCATAATTCGACCTCCAATATGAAGCTCGGACGGCCATCAAATCACAGTATCTGGCCGACTTCATCACAGAATTCACAGATACCCTGGAAACTCCCACAGAATGGAATCTCTACGTGGACGGTTCCTCAAATAAAATTGGAAGCGGCGCAGGCGTGATAATAGAAAGCAACCAAGGAACCCAAGTTGAGCTCTCCCTCAAGTTCGGGTTCCCGGCCTCCAATAACTAAGTGGAATATGAAGCATTATTAGCTGGTTTGAAGCTGGCTAAAGAGGTCGGAGCTCAAAAACTCAACATTTACAGCGATTCACAAGTGGTCACATCACAAATAACAGGGAGCTACCAAGCCAAAGACCCCACCATGAAAAAATATTTGGATAAAACCAAGGAACTACTCGGACAAATCGGGGAATATAATATCTGCCACATACCCCGCGAACAAAATGCCCGAGCTGATGCACTCTCAAAACTAGCCAGCACCAAACCAGGGGGCAACAATAGAAGCCTCATCCAGGAAATGTTGCAAAACCCGTCAATCTCAGAAGAGGAAAAAGTCTTGGCCATAACAAGTCAGGACCAAGGATGGATGACCCCCATAATCAACTACCTCAAAGAAGGAACACTCCCCACAGAAGAAAAGGAGGCAAAGAAGTTAAAAAGGGAGGCACAATACTACACCATCATAAACAACATTCTGTACAAAAGAGGAATCTCAATACCTTTACTAAAATGCATGCCGACCTCCAACACAAGGGAAGTGCTAGAAGAAATACACGGCGGCATTTGTGGCAATCATCTCGGAGCACGAGCTCTCGCCAAAAAAGTACTCCGGGCGGGATTTTATTGGCCAACTCTACAGAAAGAAGCCACAGAATTTGTAAAGACATGTCCACCATGTCCAAAACATGCCAACTTTCACATCGCCCCGCCAGAGGAGCTCATCAGCGTGACTTCGCCTTGGCCGTTTGCAAAATGGGGACTCGATCTTCTCGGCCCCTTCCCACAGGGATCAGGACAAGTTAAATTTCTCATAGTGGGAGTAGATTACTTTACAAAGTGGATCGAGGCAAAGCCCCTAGCCAATGCCACCGCTCAAAGAAGCCGAAAATTCTTATATCGAAACATTGTCACAAGGTTCGGGGTTCCATATTCAATAACCACAGACAATGGCACCCAATTCACAGATGCAGGCTTCAGAAAACTAGTAGCCGACTTGAATATAAAGCACCAGTACACCTCCGTCGAACATCCACAAGCCAATGGGCAGGCCGAAGCTGCTAACAAAGTCATATTGGCTGGATTAAAACGAAGATTACAAGATGCAAAGGGAGCCTGGGCAGAAGAGCTCCCACAGGTCCTGTGGGCATATCGAACAACGCCACATTCCACCACGAAGGAATCCCCCTTCCGATTAGCATACGGAACAGAGGCGATGATTCCAATAGAGATTGAAGAAGGGTCGCCCAGAGTAGTTCACTACAATGAGGAAGCAAACTTCCAACTTTAGAGAGACGAGCTCGACTTGTTACCCGAAATCCAAGAAAGAGCTCGGATCAGGGAAGAAGCTCTAAAATGACGAATGGCTTCCAGATATAATCAAAGGGTAGTGCCGAGAAATTTCATAGAAAATGATCTCATCCTAATCCGAAATGATATCGGAACAACTCGACCAGGAGAGGGAAAGCTGGCAGCAAACTGGAAAGGACCCTACCGAATTGTAGAAGTACTTGGAAAGGGCTACTACAGACTGTCTGAACTCGATGGATGAGAGCTTCCCAGGTCATGGCACGCCTGCAACCTCAGAAGGTACTATAGTTAGAAAAGATAAAAGATCCCATCATTGGATGCACTCTTTTTCCTGAAAAGGTTTTTTAATGAGACACCAAGTTGAGACACAGACGATCCCATATATATATATATATATATATTTGCACTTTTCCTTTAAATAAAATATATTTTAGATATTATACAAAGATTTCAAGACGCATTAATCTGAAGCATTCATCGTCCGATTATAAAGCAACAGATCGGCAGAAAGTGAAAAACAATTTCACTGCACGATCACGATAAAGACAACCGTCCGATAAAGGTGAAAACACGATTCACCCAAAGGACGATCTAGAGATGACAACCACTTTCTACAAATCGGCAAAGATGAACACAGAATAATGTAAGAAGTTATCCAAAGTGATCCAAAAAAGGACCTGACGAGGTCTTACGGATTGCTAAAATAATAACTTAAAGACTGGCCGACATTGAGAAGTCGGACCAAGTCAACCCAAGTTATAAGTAAATCCTGGAAAGAGGTCTGGCCAACCCTATTAAAGAGGATTACTTTAACTTAGAAGGGCTCGACATGACAAAGTCAGCCCAAAATAAGAAGTTATCAAAGTAGTCCCTGAAAGAGATCTGACAAAGATCCAAGAAAGGGGACTACGAATAACTTAAAGGAGACCGATATAACCAAGTCGGACTCCTACTACTTAAAAGTTATCAAAGTAGTCTCTGAAAGAGATCTGACAAGATCCAAGAAAGAGGACTACAAATAACTTAAAGGAGACCGATATAACCAAGTCGGACTCCTACTACTTAAAAGTTATCAAAGTAGTCCCTGAAAGAGATCTGACAAAGATCCAAGAAAGAGGACTACAAATAACTTAAAGGAGACCGATATAACCAAGTCGGACTCCTACTACTTAAAAGTTATCAAAGTAGTCCCTGAAAGAGATCTGACAAAGATCCAAGAAAGAGGACTACAAATAACTTAAAGGAGACCGATATAACCAAGTCGGACTCCTACAACTTAAAAGTTATCAAAGTAGTCCCTGAAAGAGATCTGACAAAGATCCAAGAAAGAGGACTAAAAATAACTTAAAGGAGACCGATATAACCAAGTCGGACTCCTACAACTTAAAAGTTATCAAAGTAGTCCCTGAAAGAGATCTGACAAAGATCCAAGAAAGAGGACTACAAATAACTTAAAGGAGACCGATATAACCAAGTCGGACTCCTACAACTAAAAAGTTATAAAAGCTATCCCTGAAAGAGATCGGACAAAGATCCAGGAAAGGGATTACAAAAATAACTTAAAGGAGACCGATATAACCAAGTCGGACTCCTACAACTGGAAAGTTATCAAAGCAATCCCTGAAAGAGACCTGACAAAGATCCAAGAAAGAGGATTACAAAAATAACTTAAAGGAGACCGATATAATGAAGTCGGACTCCTACTACTAAAAAAGTTATGAAAGTAATCCCGGGAAGATATCCGACAAAGATCCAGGAAAGGGATTACAAAAATAACTTAGAAAAGGACTGCGAAAACAACTCGGAGGACTAACTTGAAGAAATCGGTTACAAATCGTGGGAAATACAAGCCAGAGCAAGAACAAACCAAAAATCAAGTTAGACCTACCTAGTCACAACCCCAAAGGATTCAAGATACAAAGTACAAAGCAATCCAAAAGAGATACCAAGTCAAGCACAAAAAGCGCGATATCATCCACAAGGTTATAAAAGCCTCGGAGGCCACCAAAACCTATCTCAAAAAAGCTAAAGCATGCTACCATTTGTTTTTCATAAAAAACAAAAGTTGCTAGGCAAGCAACGGGAAAGTGTCAGCAATTAACAAAACATAAAGAGTTTAAAAAAAAAAGCCCACAAGCCGGGCCAACTACATATCCAGAATAAAGTTAAAACTAAGGGTCAGAAGATTTTTTAACAGCATCAGGCCGAGGAGACGGAGGCCGAGTCTGGAGAGGAACGGCATCTACAGTACCATCATCCCGGTTTAAGATCTGGCAGTCAGGGTCAGAAGCGGGAGGACCAACCTCGGCAGGGACAGCAGAAGTCGACACCTTGGTAGAGGCCACAGGGGGAGGATCGACATCATCCTCATCCTCGTCATCAGGGACAACCTTGCCATCCCTAACAACGTTCTCCAAACTAAAGAGGGTTAGGTCGGCCTCGGGAGCAATAACCCGAACTTGTTCCCTCAGGTTCTCATAGGCAGCAGTTACACTGCCAACAAGATGACCTTGGAGTTCGGAATAATTAGCCCGGGCATTCTCCAACTCTTCTCTCAGACGCAACACCTCCCGGTAAGACGTCAAATAACTGTCCTTATGCCGCATAGCCGTGTCCTCGGCCAGTCTCAGAGAACCAGCCAGAGAAGTAGAACTAGCCTTTTCATTCTCCAAGTCTTTCTCCAACTTGGCCACCCTTACTTCAAGCTCCTCCTTCAAGTCCTTCATCCGATCAAACTCTTGTTTGGCCTCTTCCATAAAAGCTTTAGTAGCATGGAGAGGAAGACTTTGAGCAGTTCGATATAGGGCCGCCCCATGTGTGCCAACTTGATACCACTCCGGGTGATATAATCAAAATGATGAAGAAGAGACACGTCGTCCATAGGAAGAACACCATAAGGGCCGATTTGTTGATCTACAAACTCAACCGCATCAAAGTCAGGAGCATCAAGGTTGAAAGGCTCAGTTGTTCTTTGCTTTTTACTAGGAGGGGCACCGGAAGCTGCAACAGAAGATTGTGGAGGATCGACCAGACGGACCCGGGGAGTAGGAATTGCTTTCCTCGGCCCGGCAGAACTCGATATAGGAGGTTTAACTGGAGGCTGAGAAGTTCCCTCTCCGGCCGCCTTGGCCGAGATGTTTAAAGCAGCGGTCGCCTTCTTCGCCTTCTTATAGGCTCTCATAGAATCATTATTCTTTGACATTTCTGAAAAACACAAAAATCAAAGACAAGTTACAACACAGGAGAAACAAAACTCGGGAGCAAGTATAAAAACAAATCAGACAGTACCCAAAACAGCCCGAACCAAAGATGGATCACTCAAAAATCTCTTCGTGTCCAGATGGGGTGGCTTCCCCCACAAATCTTCAAGAACAACTACAAAGGCCCGCTCAACCTCACTAAGCATTTCCCATGTGTAACGTGGCACTCTTACATTCTTTTGCCACTCCAGAGGAAAAGCAGGCTCATCATTTTCATCAAGAAAAAAGGGGCAAACCCTCTCAATGGCACGAACTCGGAAGAAATAGTTTTTAAAATCTTTAAACGACTCATCATACATGGCAAAAACTTTATGCCCCTGGGTCGACCTGAAAGGAACCCAGGAAGCTTTCTTTCTGGAGGAACCTTCAGGTTTGGCCGAGATAAAAAGATAAAGGAAAAGAGTTTCAGAAGGTGTTATGTCCAACTCCTGACACAGAAGTTGAAATATTTTGATAAAACCCCAGGAGTTCGGATGAAGCTGGGACGGAGCAATATTGCAAGACCACAACAAGTTAGTTTTAAAAGCAGTAAAAGGGAAAGTAACGTTTAATTGGCTGAAGAAGTATTCATAAGCATAGAAAGAGGGACGCTCCCCCTCGACGGAAGTCGGAAAACAAACTCTCTCATCGGAATCAGGAGCAACAAGCTCATAATCACTCTCGCGGGCACTGTTATCACAAATCCTATGGCGCTTCCTCAGCTCTGTGCAAAATTCAGCATCCACAATAGAAACACACAACAAAAAAAGGGAGTCCAGCCAATCGGACATCCCCTCGGGAACTCTGGAAGACATCTCTACAATGTTATTGCGAGAATACATAAGGCCAACTAATCCTACAAGTAAGAAAAGAAGATGGGATTACTAAAAACATCTCGGACAAGGGAGAAAACAACTCAATACGATGCAGGTGAACACACAGAAAAGGAAAACCCTAAGACTCAAACCAAAATCTTGGGGCATCCTTTGGAGGCAGTAACAAAGCAAGGTTTCCAGGAAAATCTACAGCTCTCACCCCAGCATCTTTCAAACAAGAAAAAGACTTCAAACAAGCAAGCATTTCCAGAAGCATAAGTCATCACAGTCAACCAAGCAAAAAGCATTCAGGTAAGATAAGATAAATAACTTATCTTATCCAAAGGTCACATCTCACCATTATAAATACACTGGAGCACCCAGGTATAACTCATACTCTGATTCTACATAAAAACCTGCCTAATACCCGTTCTAACTTAAGCATCGGAGTTTCTTGCAGGTACCCCCCACCCTCCGGTGGCCAAGGATCAGCAGTGCAGCAAATCCAGCCAGTCGGACACGTCATCTCCGACCAGTACCAAAGATCTCATCCGAGATCGACCTCCAGTTTCAGGTAACCCTCGGAACAGGTGTCAATTTCATGCTTTTAACTTTTCTTAAATTTTCGAAGAACACATGCATTGAGTTTCTTTCTTGTTCTTCATGATCTTCAAGTTGTTCTTGACAAGTCTTCTTGTTTGATCTTTAATATTTCTTGTTTTGTGTCTTTTCTTGTTTTTCATATGCATTCTTGAATTCTTAGTGTCTAAATATTAAAAATTTCTAAGTTTGGTGTCTTGCATGTTTTCTTTTATTAAAAATTTTTCAAAAATACATACTTGATGTTCTTCATGATCTTCAAAGTGTTCTTGGTGTTCATCTTTGCATTCAAAGTGTTCTTGCATATTTTTCTTGTTTTGATTCATAATTTTCATGTTTTGAGTCTTTTGGATGTTTTTCTCTTTCATCATTAAAAATTCAAAAATAAAAAAAATATCTTTCCCTTTTTCACTCATAAATTTTTGAAAATTTGAGTTGACTTTTTCAAAACTTTTTAAAATTTAGTTGTTTCTTATGAGTCAAATCAAATTTTCAATTAAAAAATTTCTATCTTTTTCAAATCTTTTTCAAAAATCAAATCTTTTTCAATTTTTCCTTCATATTTTCGAAAACTTTATGATTGACTTTCAAAATCTTTACTAACAATTAATGTGATTGATTCAAAATTTTTAAGTTTGTTACTTGGCTAGTAAGAAAGGTTCAATCTTTAAACTCTAGAATCATATCTTTGTAGTTTCTTATTAGTCAAGTAATCAACTTTGATTTCAAAAATCAAATCTTTTCAAATTTCTTTTTCAAATTAAGTTTCAATCATATCTTTTTCAAAATCAATTTCAAAAGCTTTTCTAACTTCTTATCTTTTCAAAAATTGATTTTTAAATCTTTTTCAATTAACTACTTGACTTTTTGTTTGATTTTAAAAGTTTTCTATTTCAATTATATCATTTTCAAAACTCCTAACTACTTTTCTCTCTCCAATTTTCGAAAATCACTAACTTTTTTTAAAATTCTTTTTAATTAACTAATTGTTTTAGATTTCAATTTTATTTTATTTCTTTTTATACTTTCGAATTCTAATTAATTAATTTAATAAAAACAAAAATATTTTTCTTTTATTTTAATTTAAAATTCGAATTCTTCATCTTCTCTCATCTCTTTCTAATTATTCATTTATCTACTAACACTTCTCTTCATCTAAAAATTCGAACCCTCTCTTCCTCCTGGTGTTTGAATTTCCCCTCTTCTATTCTTTTCTTCTACTACTCACATAAAGAAATCTCTATACTGTGACATAGAAGATTCCATATTTTCTTTTCTGTTTTCTTCTTTTTCATATGAGCAGGAACAAGGATAAGAACATTCTTGTTGAAGCTGATCCTGAACCTGAAAGGACTCTAAAGAGGAAGTTAAGGGAAGCTAAAGCACAACTCTCTGGAGAAAATCTGACAGAAATTTTCAAAAAAGAAGGAGACATGGCCGAAAATAACAACAATGCAAGGAAGATGCTTGGTGACTGGTGCACGAAATCATAATCACACTTTTGTAATTCCGCACAGCTAACCAGCAAAGGCACTGGGTCATCCAAGTAATACCTTACATGAGTAAGGGTCGATCCCACGGAGATTGTCAGCTTGAAGCAAGCTATGGTTATCTCATAACTCTTAGTCAGGATATCAATAACTCTGAGATTTAATTGTAAAAAGTAAAAGAACATGAAATAAATACTTGTTTTGCAGTAATGGAGAACAGGTTGAGGTTTTGGAGATGCTCCATCTTCTGAATCTCTGCTTTCCTACTGTCTTCTTCTTCAAGCACACAAGGCTCCTTCCATGGCAAGCTGTATGTTGGGTTTCACCATTGTCAATGGCTACCTCCCGTCCTCTCAGTGAAAATGTTCAACGCGCTCTGTCACAGCACGGCTAATCATCTGTCGGTTCTCGATCATGTCGGAATAGAATCCAGTGATTCTTTTGCGTCTGTCACTAACGCCCAACACTCGCGAGTTTGAAGCTCGTCACAGTCATTCAATCCTTGAATCCTACTCAGAATACCACAGACAAGGTTTAGACCTTCCGGATTCTCAAGAATGGCCGCCAATGGATTCTAGCTTATACCACGAGGATTCTAATTCAGGAATCCAAGAGATACACACTCAATCGAAGGTAGAACGGAGGTGGTTGTCAGGCACACGTTCATAGGTGAGAATGGTGATGAGTGTCACGGATCATCACATTCATCAGGTTGAAGAACAAGTGGTATCTTGGAATAGAACAAGCATGATTGAATGGGAAAAACAGTATTAATTGCATTAATCCATCAAGACACAACAGAGCTCCTCACCCCCAACCATGGGGTTTAGAGACTCATGCCGTAGAAGATACAAAATGAAACGTGTAATGTGTCATAATGTAAAGATACAATAGCAAAAAGTTCTTATTTATAGAGAACTAGTAGCCTAGGGTATACAGAAATGAGTAAATGACGTAAATATCCACTTCCGGGCCCACTTGATGTGTGCTTGGGCTGAGCATTGAAGCATTTTCGTGTAGAGAGTTCTCTTGGAGTTAAACGCCAGCTTTTGTGCCAGTTTGGGCGTTTAACTCCCACTTTTGTGCCAGTTCCGGCGTTTAACGCCGGGAATTCTGATGCTGACTTTGAACGCCGGTTTTGGCCATCAAATCTTGGGCAAAGTATGGACTATTATATATTGCTGGAAAGCCCTGGATGTCTACTTTCCAACGCAATTGAGAGCGCGCCAATTTGGCTTCTGCAGTTCCAAAAAATACACTTCGAGTGCAGGGAGGTCAGAATCCAACAGCATCTGCAGTCCTTTTTCAGCCTCTGAATCAGATTTTTGCTCAGGTCCCTCAATTTCAGCCAGAAATTATGTGAAATCACAGAAAAACATACAAACTCATAGTGAAGTCCAGAAAAGTGAATTTTAAATAAAAACTACTAAAAATATAACAAAAACTAATTAAAACCTACTAAAAACATACTAAAAACAATGCCAAAAAGCGTATAAATTATCCGCTCATCACAACACCAAACTTAAATTGTTGCTTGTCCCCAAGCAACTGAAAATCAAATAGGATAAAAAGAAGAGAATATACTATAGACTCCGAAACATCAATGAAACTTAGCTCCAATTAGATGAGCGGGACTAGTAGCTTTTTTGCCTCTGAATAGTTTTGGCATCTCACTTTATCCTTTGAGGTTCAGAATGATTGGCATCTATAGGAACTCAGAATTCAGATAGTATTATTGATTCTCCTAGTTTAAGTATGTTGATTCTTGAACACAGCTACTTTATGAGTCTTGGCCGTGGCCCAAAGCACTCTGTTTTCCAGTATTACCACCGGATACATCCATGCCACAGACACATAACTGGGTGAACCTTTTCAGATTATGACTCAGCTTTGCTAGAGTCCCCAATTAGAGGTGTCCAGGGTTCTTAAGCACACTCTTTTTGCTTTGGATCACGACTTTAACCGCTCAGTCTCAAGTTTTCACTTGACACCCTCACGCCACAAGCACATGGTTAGGGACAGCTTGGTTTAGCCGCTTAAGCCAGGATATTATTCCTTTAGGCCCTCCTATCCACTGATGCTCTAAGCCTTGGATCCTTTTTATTTTTACCCTTGCCTTTTGGTTTAAAGGCTATTGGCTTTTTCTGCTTGCTTTTTCTTCATCTTCTTTTTTTTTGTATTCACTGCTTTTTCTTGCTTCAAGAATCAAATTGATGATTTTTCAGATCCTCAATAACATTTCTCCTTTTCCATCATTCTTTCAAGAGCCAACAAATTTAACATTCTTTAAACAACAAATTCAAAAGACATATGCACTGTTCAAGCATTCATTCAGAAAGCAAAAAGTATTGTCACCACATCAAACTAATTCAACTAGTTTTAATGATGAATTCGAAACCCTGTACTTCTTGTTCTTTTGTGATTAAGGCATTTTTCATTTAAGAGAGGTGATGGATTCATAGGACATTCGTAGCTTTAAGACATAAACTTTAAATTTTATTAATCATGGAATAAAGACAAGACTCAAAAATAAATATAAGAGAAGACCAATAATAATAGAAGAAAGAAAAATAAAAACAGAAATTTAAATGACTCTAAAATAGGTTCCTACTAATAAAAGTTATCATAGAGTTAGGACTCAACAACCTTGATTTTGAAAAGTGGATGCTCCCTCAATTTGTGGGGTGTTTGACCCTTCAAGGGAGAGCTTCTGGGGCTTTAGCTCCTGTAGCTCACGCCCCTGCTTCTCTTGTTCCTTCAGCAATTTGCAGAGTATGCAGTTTTGATTATCCTGTTCTTCCTTTATTCATTTTATGGCTTCTTGCAGCTTGGCAACATATGCTTCTAGGCGGGCCCAGTAGTCAATTTCAGGAAGTTCAGGGAGGAATTCCTGCGCCCTCCTCTTGATAGAGTTGTCTTGCATTTGTCCTTCCATTGACTTCTTGGTGATTGGATGATCAATTGGGATGAATTCATCTACTCCCATCCTAACCCCAGCATCTTTACATAGAAGAGAGATTAAGCTTGGGTAAGCCAATTTGGCTTCAGTGGAGTTCTTGTTTGCAATTGTGTAAATCTCACAAGAAATCAGATGATGAACCTCCACTTCTTTTCCCAGCATAATGCAGTGAATCATCACTGCACTCTTGACAGTGACCTCAGAACGGTTGCTAGTAGGCAATATAGAACACCCAATGAAGTCTAGCCAACCTCTTACAACTGGTTTGAGATCTCCCCTCTTGAGTTTGTTTGGGACACCTTTTGAATTGGTTATCCACTTAGTTCCAGGGAGGCATATGTCCTCTAGAACTTGGTCCAACACCTTATCTGCTCTCACCATTCTCCTGTTAAAGGAGTCAGGATCATCTTGTAGTTGAGGTAGTTTGAAGACCTCTCTTATTTTTTCCAAATAGAAGTAAATAGTTCTCCCTCTGACCATGGTCCCGTAGGTATGGAAAGCAGTTCCAGTCATTCTCTGCTTATCTGTCAGCCACAGATTTGAGTAGAATTCCTGAACCATGTTTCTTCCAACCCTTGTCTCAGGATTGGCTAGAATTTCCCATCCTCTGTTTCGAATTTGCTCTTGGATCTCTGGATATTCGTCTTCTTTCAGATCGAATTTAACTTCCGGGATCACTGACCTTAGACCCATTATTTTAAGGTAATGGTCCGCATGTTCTTTGGTTAAGAACCTCTCTTGACTCCAAAAATTCTTTGGAGTATTCTCTTTCATGCCTCTTGAATTGGATTGTTTTCCCTTAGGAGACATGATCTTGATGAGCCTTAGCTTAGTGATCACGGAAAAGCACACCAAACTTAGAGGTTTGCTTGCCCTCGAGCAAATGAAAAGAAAGGGGAAAGAGAGAGGAGGAGAAGCAAATTCGAATGGTGAAGAGAGGGGGATGCCCGAATGTGTATTTATAAGGGAGGGGGAGGGATTTCGCATGTTTTGGAAGAGATTTGAGAAGATATGGAAAGAATTTGAGAGAGATTTGAAAAATAATTGAGGAAATTGTTGAATTTTTGAAATGTGAGGGTGAATGATGAAAATTTGTAACATGTTTATGTAGGAAATTATGGGTCAAAACATGAAAGTGTGAAAAAATTTGAAGTGGAAAGTAAAATCTCCTTCCCCTGCCTTTCTGGCGTTAAACGCCCAGAATGGTATCCATTCTGGCGTTTAACGCCCATTTGGTGGCCATTATGGGCGTTTTACGCCCAGCCAGGTGCCCTGGCTGGCGTTAAACGCCAGAAACCCCTTTATCACTGGGCGTTTTGCTGAACGCCCAGGATGTTGCAATTCTAGCGTTAAACGTCCAGAATGGTGTCCATTCTGGCGTTAAACGTCCAAAATGGTGTCCATTCTGGCGTTTAATGCCCAAAATGGTGCCTTTACTGGCGTTAAACGCCCAGAATGGTATGTATCCATTCTGGCGTTTAACGCCCAGAGTGCCCCTTATTGGCGTTTTCCTGCCAGCAAGCTTCTTTTCTCTACTTTTTTCACTGAATCCTTCTGTAACTCTGTGAATTCCTTCAATTTTGATGATCAACCTTAAAGCATATATATTAAACTTCTATTAAGTAAATCAAATATCCTTCCAATGACTGGGTTGCCTCCCAGCAAGCGCTTCTTTATTGTCTTTAGCTGGACCTCTACTGAGACTCATTCAAGCCTCAGCTTTGAGCATTCCTGCTCAAAATTGCTTTCAAGATAATGTTTGATCCTCTGTCCATTAACAATGAACTTTTTGTCAGAATCAATATCTTGAAGCTCAATATATCCATATGGTGACACTCTTGTAATCACATACGGACCCCTCCATCGGGATTTCAGTTTTCCTGGGAATAGTTTGAGCCTAGAGTTGAAGAGCAGAACTTTTTGTCCTGGCTCAAAGACTCTGGATGAAAACTTCTTGTCATGCCACTGCTTTGCCTTTTCCTTATAGATTTTGGCATTTTCAAAGGCACTGAGTCTGAATTCCTCTAGCTCATTTAGCTGGAGCAATCTTTTTTCACCAGCTAACTTAGCATCCAGGTTTAGGAAATGGTTGCCCAGTAGGCTTTATGCTCCAGTTCCACGGGCAGATGACAGGCCTTGCCATACACAAGTTGGTATGAAGAGGTTCCTATAGGGGTCTTGAATGCTGTTCTATATGCCCATAGAGCATCATCCAAGCTCCTTGCCCAATCCTTTCTGTGGGCAATTACAGTCCGTTCCAGGATTCTTTTTAGCTCTCTATTAAAGACTTCAGCTTGCCCATTTGTCTGTGGATGATACGGAGTTGCCACTTTGTGGTTAATCCCATATCTGACCATAGCACGGTCTTAGTATCATTATTGGGTGTGGCAATTGCTTCTACCCATTTAGATACATAGTCTACTACCACCAGAATATAAGTGTTTGAGTATGATGGTGGGAAAGGACCCATGAAGTCAATACCCCATACATCAAACAACTCAATCTCTAAGATCCCTTGTTGAGGCATGGCGTAACCATGAGGCAAGTTTCCAGCTCTTTGGCAACTGTCACAGTTACGCACAAACTCTCGAGCATCCCTATAGAGTGTAGGCCAGTAGAAACCACATTGGAGGACCTTAGTGGCTGTTCGCTCACTTCCGAAATGTCCCCCATACTGTGATCCATGGCAATGCCGTAGGATCTTTTGTGCTTCCTCTCTAGGTACACATCTTCGAATCATTCCGTCTGCACATCTCTTAAAGAGATATGGCTCATCCCAAAGGTAGTACTTGGCATCTGAAATTAATTTTTTTCTTTGCACCCTGCTGTACTCCTAGGGTATGAACCTCACAGTTTTATAGTTTGCAATGTCTGCAAACCATGGTGTTTCCTGAATGGTAAAGAGTTGCTCATCTGGAAAGGTCTCAGAGATCTTAGTAAAGGGGAGGGACACCCCAGCTACTGGATCTATCCAGGACAAGTGATCAGCTACCTGGTTCTCTGTCCCTTTTCTGTCTCTTATTTCTATATCAAACTCTTGCAGAAGCAACACCCATCTTATGAGCCTGGGTTTTGAATCCTGCTTTGTGAGTAAGTATTTAAGAGCAGCATGATCAGTGTACACAATAACTTTTGATCCTACTAAATAGGATCTAAACTTGTCAATGGTATAAACCACTGCATGTAACTCTTTTTCTGTGGTTGTGTAATTCTTCTGTGCGTCATTTAGAACATGGCTAGCATAATAAATGACGTGCAGAAGCTTGTTGTGCCTCTGTCCCAACACTGTACCAATGGCATGGTCACTAGCATCACACATTAGTTCGAATGGTAATGTCCAATCTGGTGCAGAGATGACTGGTGTTGTGACCAGTTTGGCTTTCAGGGCCTCAAACGCCTGCAGACACTCTGTGTCAAACACAAAAGGTGTGTCAGCAGCTAGCAGGTTACTCAGAGGTTTTGCAATTTTTGAAAAATCCTTTATAAACCTTCTGTAGAATCCTGCATGCCCCAGGAAGCTTCTGATTGCCTTAACATTGGCAGGTGGTGGTAATTTTTCAATTACCTCTACCTTTGCTTGATCCACCTCTATTCCCTTGCTTGAAATTTTGTGCCCAAGGACGATTCCTTCAGTCACCATAAAGTGACATTTCTCCCCGTTTAAGACCAGGTTAGTCTCTTGGCACCTTTTCAGGACAAGTGCTAGATGATCAAGACAGGAGCTGAATGAGTCTCCAAATACTGAAAAGTCATCCATGAAGACTTCCAGGAACTTCTCTACCATATCAGAGAAGATGGAGAGCATGCACCTCTGAAAAGTTGCAGGTGCATTGCATAGACCAAAAGAAATTCTTCTGTAGGCAAATACGCCAGAAGGATAGGTGAATGCTGTTTTCTCTTGATCTTTAGGGTCCACTGCAATTTGATTATAGCCTGAATAGCCATCTAAAAAGCAGTAATAATCATGACCCGCTAGTCTTTCTAGCATTTGGTCTATGAATGGTAGAGGAAAATGATCCTTCCTGGTGGCTGTATTGAGCCTTCTGTAGTCAATACACATACGCCACCCTGTAACTGTTCTTGTAGGAACCAGTTCATTCTTTTCATTATGAACCACTGTCATGCCTCCCTTCTTGGGGACAACTTGGACAGGGCTCACCCAGGGGCTATCAGAAATGGGATAAATAATCCCAGCCTCTAGTAACTTAGTGACCTCTTTCTACACCACCTCTTTCATGGCTGGATTTAGCCGCCTCTGTGGTTGAACCACTGGCTTGGCATTATCTTCAATAGGATTTTGTGCATGCATCTTACTGGGCTAATGCCCTTAATATCACTTATGGACCACCCAAGAGCTGTCTTATGTGTCCTCAGCACTTGAATCAGTGCTTCCTCTTCCTGTGAATTTAAAGCAGAGCTTATGATCACTAGAAAAGTGTCACCTTCTCCAAGAAATGCATACTTCAGGGATGGTGGTAGTGGTTTGAGCTCGGGTTTAGGAGGCTTATCCTCTTCCTGAGGAATTTTCAGAGGTTCTTTTATTTCCTCTGGTTTCTCCAGGTCAGGCTGAACATCTTTAAAGATATCCTCTAGCTCTAATTCGAGACTCTCAGTCATATTGATCTCTTCCACCAAAGAGTTAATAATATCAGTGCTCATGCAGTCATTTGATGTGTCTGGATGCTACATAGCTTTGACAGTATTCAACTTGAACTCATCCTCATTGACTCTCAGGGTTACTTCCCCTTTTTGTACATCAATAGGAGTTCGTCCAGTTGCTAGGAAAGGTCTTCCTAGGATGAGAGTTGCACTCTTGTGCTCTTCCATCTCCAGCACTACAAAGTCAGTGGGAAAGGCAAATGGCCCAACCTTGACAATTATGTCCTCAATCATGCCTGATGGATATTTAACGGAGCCATCAGCAAGTTGGAGACATATCCGGGTTGGTTTGACTTCTTCAGTCAACCCAAGCTTTCTGATAGTGGATGCAGGTATTAGGTTGATACTTGCTCCAAGGTCACATAGGGCTGTCTTGGTACAAGCGCCCTCTAATGTGCATGGTATCACAAAGCTTCCTGGATCTTGAAGCTTCTCTGGTAAGCTTTTTAGAATGACTGCACTACATTCTTCAGTGAGAAACACCTTTTCAGTTTCTCTCCAATCCTTCTTATGACTTAAGATCTCTTTCATGAACTTAGCATAAGAAGGTATTTGCTCAAGTGCCTCTGCAAACGGAATCTTTATTTCAAGAGTCCTGAGATAGTCTGCAAAGCGAGCAAATTGTTTATCCTGTTCCGCTTGGCGGAGTTTCTGAGGGTAAGGCATCTTGGCTTTATATTTTTCAACCTTAGTTGCTGCAGGTTTATTCCCTACAGAGGTGGTTGGAGAAGCCTTCTTAGAGGGGTTACTATCAGCACTCTCAGGTGTCTAATTCCTCATTGGCGTTTGAACACCAGGATTGGGTACAGAATAGGCGTTTAACGCCAGCTTTTCCCCCTTTTCTGGCGTTTGAACGCCAGAAGTATTCCTCTCTGGGCTCTTACTGTCCTCAGAGGGATTTTGGGTAGTGGTTTGGTCATCCTCTGTCAGTTGTTCCTTTCTTGGCTTTTTGCCATTTTGAGCTAAATTGTTCAATGTCTTCCCACTCCTTTGTTGAACTGCTTGGCACTCTTCTGTTATCTGTTTAGATAGCTGCAATTTTGTCTGATTCAACTGTGATTCTATATTTTTGTTAGCAATTTTAGTTTCTTGGAGCATCTCTTTGAATTTGGCTAACTGTTTTGTCATCAGGAGTAATTGTTGATTATGTTCAACAATCTGTTCTTGAGGATTAGGATCAGTAGTTACTGCCATGGCTTCTTCTTTTATAGAGGACTCACTGCTTGAGTATAGATGTTGATTTCTAGCAACCGTATCTATGAGCTCTTGAGCCTCTTCAATCATTTTTCTCATGTGTATAGATCCACCTGCTGAGTGGTCTAGAGACATCTGAGCTTTTTCTGTAAGCCCATAGTAGAAGATGTCTAACTGTACCCACTCTGAAAACATTTCAGAGGGGCATTTCCTTAGCATACATCTGTACCTCTCCCAGGCATTATAAAGGGATTCGTGATCCTCTTGTTTAAAGCCTTGGATGTCCAGCCTTAGCTGTGTCATCCTTTTTGGAGGGTAAAATTGATTCAGGAATTTGTCTGATAACTGTCTCCATGTTTTTATGCTTGCTGTGGGTTGGTTATTCAACCACCTCTTAGCTTGATCTTTTACAGCAAATGGAAACAGTAATAATCTGTAGACATCCTGATCCACCTCTTTATCACGTACTGTGTCAGCAATTTGTAAGAACTGTGTCAAAAACTCAGTAGGTTCTTCCTGTGGAAGACCGGAATACTGGCAATTTTGCTGCACCATGATAATGAGTTGAGGATTTAGCTCAAAGCTGCTTGCTTTAATGGGGGGTATACAGATGCTACTCCCATATGCAGCTGTAATGGGGTTGGCATATCACCCCAGAGTCCTTCTGGACTGCTCATTCCCACTTAGGTCCATGATGGAGAAAGGGAGATGATGTTGATATTATTTTTTTTTTGTTTTTATTTTATTTTAATTAAAAGTAACCGAAATTAATAAAATAAAATAAAATTTCGAAAACTAAAAGAAAATAAAATCAAAGCAAATTGAAAACTAAATTAATTAATTGATTAAAAAGATTTTGAAAAGAGCAATCAAAAAGATATGATTGAAAATTATTTTGAAAAAGATTTGAAAAAAAATCAATTTTTTTGAAATTAGAATTTTGACTTGACTAAAAAATATGATTTTGAAAATCTTTGACTAAATTAATGCAAAATTTCGAAAATTATGAGTAAAAAAGGAAAGGATATTTTTTTTATTTTTGAATTTTAATGAGGAAAGAGAAAAACAACAAAATGACACCAAACTTAGAAATTTTGAATCAATATAGAGAAAACAAACAAGAAAACTTTGAATGTCAAGATGAACACCAAGAACACTTTGAAGTTCAAGATGAACACCAAAAAAATTTTAAGTAAATAAAAGCACAAAAGACACCAAACTTGAAATTTTTTAAGGTAAAGAAACAACTAAGATTATGCAAATTTGAAAAACTAAGAGAAAGTAAAAGCATGCAATTGACACCAAACTTAAAATATGAAACTAAACTCAAATAAAAGACTCTAAATCAACAAAAATAAAATATTCCTAATCTAAGCAACAAGATAAGCCGTCAGTTGTCCAAACTCAAACAATCCCCGGCAACGGCACCAAAAACTTGGTGCACGAAATCACAATCACAGTTTTGTAATTCCGCACAACTAACCAGCAAGTGCACTGGGTCGTCCAAGTAATACCTTACGTGAGTAAGGGTCGATCCCACGGAGATTGTCGGCTTGAAGCAAGCTATGGTTATCTCGTAACTCTTAGTCAGGATATCAATAACTCTGAGATTTAATTGTAAAAAGTAAAAGAACATGAAATAAATACTTATTTTGCAGTAATGGGGAACAGGTTGAGGTTTTGGAGATGCTCCATCTTCTGAATCTCTGCTTTCCTACTGTCTTCTTCTTCAAGAACGCAAGGCTCCTTCCATGGCAAGCTGTATGTTGGGTTTCACCGTTGTCAATGGCTACCTCCCGTCCTCTCAGTGAAAATGTTCAACGCGCTCTGTCACAGCACGGCTAATCATCTTTCGGTTCTCGATCATGTCGGAATAGAATCCAGTGATTCTTTTGCGTCTATCACTAACGCTCAACACTCGCGAGTTTGAAGCTCGTCACAGTCATTCAATCCTTGAATCCTACTCAGAATACCACAGACAAGGTTTAGACCTTCCGGATTCTCAAGAATGGCCGCCAATGGATTCTAGCTTATACCACGAGGATTCTGATTAAGGAATCCAAGAGATATACACTCAATCGAAGGTAGAACGGAGGTGGTTGTCAGGCACACATTCATAGGTGAGAATGGTGATGAGTGTCACGGATCATCACATTCATTAGGTTGAAGAACAAGTGGTATCTTGGAATAGAACAAGCATGATTGAATGGGAAAAACAGTAGTAATTGCATTAATCTATCAAGACACAGCAGAGCTCCTCACCCCCAACCATGGGGTTTAGAGACTCATGCCGTAGAAGATACAAAATGAAACGTGTAATGTGTCATGAGGTAAAGATACAATAGCAAAAAGGTCTTATTTATAGAGAACCAGTAGCCTAGGGTTTACATAAATGAGTAAATGACGTAAATATCCACTTCCAGGCCCACTTGATGTGTTCTTGGGCTAAGCATTGAAGCATTTTCGTGTAGAGAGTTCTCTTGGAGTTAAACGCCAGCTTTTGTGCCAGTTTGGGCGTTTAACTCCCACTTTTGTGCCAGTTCCGGCGTTTAACGCCGGGAATTCTGATGCTAACTTTGAACGCCGGTTTGGGCCATCAAATCTTGGGCAAAGTATGGACTATTATATATTGCTGGAAAGACCTGGATGTCTACTTTCCAAAGCAATTGAGAGAGCGCTAATTGGGCTTCTGTAGCTCCAGAAAATCCACTTTGAGTGCAGGGAGGTCAGAATCCAACAGCATCTGCAGTCCTTTGTCAGCCTCTGAATCAGATTTTTGCTCAGGTCCCTCAATTTCAGCCAGAAATTACCTGAAATCACAGAAAAACACATAAACTCATAGTGAAGTCCAGAAAAGTGAATTTTAAATAAAAACTACTAAAAATATAACAAAAACTAATTAAAACCTACTAAAAACATACTAAAAACAATGCCAAAAAGCGTATAAATTATCCGCTCATCAGTGACTTTACTGCACCTAATTCCAATTTACATGGAAGAAGCATCTCAATCCCTGCCATTGGAGCAAACAATTTTGAGCTGAAACCTCAATTAGTTTCTCTGATGCAACAGAATTGCAAGTTTTATGGACTTCCATCCGAAGATCCTTTTCAGTTCTTAACCGAATTCTTGCAGATCTGTGATACTATTAAGACCAATGGGGTTGATCCTGAGGTCTACAGGCTTATGCTTTTCCCATTTGCTATAAGAGACAGAGCTAGAATATGGTTGGACTCTCAACCTAAAGACAGCCTGAACTCTTGGGATAAGCTGGTCACGGCTTTCTTAGCCAAGTTCTTTCCTCCTCAAAAGCTTAGTAAGCTTAGAGTGGATGTTCAAACCTTCAGACAAAAAGAAGGTGAATCCCTCTATGAAGTTTGGAAGAGATACAAGGAACTGACCAAAAAGTGTCCTTCTGACATGCTTTCAGAATGGACCATCCTGGATATATTCTATGATGGTCTGTCTGAATTATCTAAAATGTCATTGGACCATTCTGCAGGTGGATCCATTCACCTAAAGAAAATGCCTGCAGAAGCTCAAGAACTCATTGGCATGGTTGCAAATAACTAGTTCATGTACACTTCTGAAAGGAATCCTGTGAGTAATAGGACGCCTCAGAGGAAGAGAGTTCTTGAAATTGATACTCTAAATGCCATATTGGCTCAGAATAAAATATTGACTCAGCAAGTCAATATGATCTCTTAGAGTCTGAATGGATTGAAGGAATCATCCAACAGTACTAAAGAGGCATCTTCTGAAGAAGAATCTTATGATCCTGAGAACCCTGCAATAGTAGAGGTGAATTACATGGGTGAACCCTATGGAAACACCTATAATCCCTCATGGAGAAATCATCCAAATTTCTCATAGAAGGATCAACAAAAGTCTCAACAAGGCTTTAATAATGGTGGAAGAAACAGGTTTCGCAATAGCAAACCTTTTCCATCATCCACTCAGCAACAGACAGAGAATTTTGAGCAGAACCCATATAGCTTAGCAAATATAGTCTTTGATCTATCTAAGGCCACTGTGAGTTTTATGAATGAAAGAAGGTCCTCCATTAGAAATTTGGAGGCACAAGTTGGCCAGTTGAGTAAAAGAGTCACTGAAACCCCTCCTACTACTCTCCCAAGCAATACAGAAGAGAATCCAAAGAGAGAGTACAAGGCCATTGATTTGACCATCATGGACGAACCTACAAGGGAGGAGGAGGGCGTGAATCCTAGTGAGGAAGACCTCCTGGGACGTCCAGTGACCAATAAGGAGTATCCCTTTGGGGAACCAAAGGAATCTGAGGCTCATCTAGAGACCATAGAGATTCTATTGAACCTCCTTCTGCCCTTCATGAGCTCTGATGAGTATTCTTCCTCTAAAGAGGATGAAGACATTACTGAAGAGCAAGTTGCTAAATACCTTGGTGCAATCATGAAGCTGAATGCCAAATTATTTGGTAATGAGACTTGGGAAGATGAACCCCCTTGCTCACCAATGAACTGAATGCATTGGATAGGCAGAAATTACCTCAAAAGAAACAGGATCCTGGCAAATTCTTAATACCCTGTACCATAGGCACCATGACCTTTGAGAAGGCTCTGTGTGACCTGGAGTCAGGAATAAACTTGATGCCACTCTCTGTAATGGAGAAACTTGGGATCTTTGAGGTACAAGCTGCCAGAATCTCATTAGAGATGGCAGACAACTTAAGAAAACAGGCTTATGGACAAGTAGAGGACGTGTTAGTAAAGGTTGAAGGCCTTTACATCCCTGCTAATTTCATAATCCTAGACACTGGGAAGGAAGAGGATGAATCCATCATCCTTGGAAGACCCTTCCTAGCCACAGCAAGAGCTGTGATTGATGTGGACAGAGGAGAGTTAGTCCTTCAACTGAATGAGGACAACCTTGTGTTTGAAACTTAAGGATCTCCTTCTGTAACCATGGAGAGGAAGCATGAAAAGCTTCTCTCACTGCAGAGTCAACTAAATCCCCCACAGTCAAACTCTAAGTTTGGTGTTGGGAGGCCACAACCAAACTCTAAGTTTGGTGTTGAACCCCCACATTCAAACTCTAAGTTTGGTGTTGGGAGGTCCCAACCTTGCTCTGATTATCTGTGAGGCTCCATAAGAGCTCACTGTCAAGCTATTAACATTAAAGAAGCGCTTGTTGGGAGGCAACCCAATGTTATTTAATCATATCTATTTTATTTTCTTTTTGTTATTTCGTGTTTTATTAGGTTAATGATCATGTGAAGTCACAAAAACTACTGAAAAATCAAAAACAGAATGAAAAACAGCATTGAAAATAGCACATCCTGGAGGAGAGCAATCTGGCATTTAAACGCCAGAAACAAGCATCTGTCTGGCGTTTAACGCCAGAAACAGGCACCAAACTGGCGTTTAACGCCAGAAACAAGCATCTGTCTGGCGTTAAATGCCAGAAACAAGCTACATTTGGGCGTTTAATGCCAGAAACAGGCAGCAGTCTAGCGTTAAACGCCAGGATTGCACAGCAAGGGCATTTTACACGCCTAATTGGAGCAGGGATGTTAAGTCCTTGACCCCACTTGATCTGTGGACCCCACAGGATCCCCTCAGGACCTGTGGACCCCACAGGATCCCCACTTTTTCTTCTCTTTTCTTCACACCTTCTCATAACTCTCTTCCCCAAATACCCTTCACCAATCACCTCAATCACTCTTTCCCATTACCTCTTCACCACTCACATCCATCCTCTTTTCCCCATAAACCCCACCTACCTTAAAAATTCAAACTAATTTCCCTCCCAAACCCAACCCTAATGGCCGAACCCTACACCCCCCCACTCCTATATAAACCCCTCACTCCTTCTTCATTTTCACACAACACAACCCTCTCTTCTTCTCCTTGGCCGAATACATCTTCTTTCCCCATCTCCTCCATTTTCTTCTTCTTCTACTACTTTCTTTCTTCTTTTGCTCGGGAACGAGCTAACATTTTAAGTTTAGTGTGGTAAAAGCATAGTTTTTTGTTTTTCCATAACCATTTATGGCACCTAAGGCCAGAGAAACCTCTAGAAAGAGGAAAGAAAAGGCAATCGCTTCCACCTCTAAGTCATGGGAGATGGAGAGATTCATCTCAAAGGTCCATCAAGACCACTTCTATTAAGTTGTGGCCAAGAAGAAAGTGATCCCTAAGGTTCCTTTCAAGCTCAAAAAGAATGAGTATCCGGAGATCCGACATGAGATTCGAAGAAGAGGTTGGGAAGTTCTCACCCACCCTATTTAACAAGTCAGGATCTTAATGGTTCAAGAGTTCTATGAAAACACATGGATCACTAGGAGCCATGATCAAAGTGTGAACTCGAATCCGAAGTATTGGCTTACCATGGTTCGGGGGAAATACTTAGATTTCAATCGGGAAAATGTAAGGCTGGCGTTCAACTTGCCAATGATGGAAGAGAATGCATGCCCCTACACAAGAAGGGTCAACTTTGATCAAAGGTTGGACCAAGTCCTCATAGACATATGTGTGGAAGGAGCTCAATGGAAAATTGACTCAAGAGGCAAGCCGGTTCAATTAAGAAGGCATGACCTCAAACCAGTGGCTAGGGGATGGCTGGAGTTCATTCAACGCTCAATTATTCCTACTAGTAACCGGTCTGAAGTTACTATAGACCGGGCCATCATGATCTATAGTATCATGATTGGAGAGGAGGTGGAAGTTCATGAGATTATACCTCAAGAACTTTACAAGGTGGCTGACAAGTCCTCCACTTGGGCAAGGTTAGCCTTTCCTCACCTCAATGCCACCTCTGCAATTCAGCTAGAATTGACATAGAGGGAGACATCCTCATTGAAGAGGACAAGCCCATCACTAAGAAAAGGATGGAGCAAACAAGAGATTATGGACCTCAGCAAGAGCATGAGGAAATTCCCCACCATGAAATCCCTGAGATGCCTCAGCGGATGCACTTTCCTCCACAAAACTATTAGGAGCAAATCAACACTTCCCTAGGAGAATTAAGTTCCAACATGGGACAACTAAGGGTGGAGCACCAAGAGCACTGCATCATCCTCCATGAGATTAGAGAAGATCAAAGAGCTCTGAGGGAGGAGCAACAAAGGCAAGGAAGAGACATAGAGGAGCTCAAAAGCACCATTGGTTCTTCAAGAAGAGGAAGAAAAAGATAAGATTTTTGGCGCTGATTTGGATAAGCTGTGTGGTGCAGGCGACGCGGACGCGTGGGTCACGCGATCGCGTGGCCTGATTTGTGCGATTGGCGCGAGTGCAGCCTCGCGTTCGTGCAACTCACTGTTTAAATGCATATTGCCAAAAATCTGGGTGACGCGATCACGTGGTTGACGCGATCGCGTGAATGGCCTTTCTTTTAAAAATTACGCGAACGCGTAGGGCACGTGTTCGCGTGGTAGGGCTTATGTTGCTAGCATGGGTCCAGCCCTACTCCATCATAACTTTCTGCCATACACCTCTTTACGTCGATTTCACAGGGCCATGTGTTCGCGTGGGTGACGCAGACGCGTGGGAGGCATTTTTCCCTCATGACACAGACGTGTCAGCAACGCAGTCTCGTGGATCAATTTGTGCCAAAGGCACACCTCCAGCCACGCTCTCACGTGACTCTCTGTTCAATTCTCTTTTCTTCAAAATGCACTGGTGACGCGGACGCGTCAGCGACACTGCCGCGTCGCGTGCGTGTTTTTTTTTAATGCAAAATGTAGGATGCAGTATGCAGATGCTGATGCAGATGTTATGAATAATTCCAGGTTCAATAAAATAAAATAAAACTCAAAAACAAACAAAACTAAATAAGATTGAAAATGGAACGATCATACCACTGTGGGTTGTCTCCCACCTAGCACTTTTAGTTAAAGTCCTTAAGTTGGACATTTGGTGAGCTCCTTGTTATGGTGGCTTGTGCTTGAACTCGTCTTGAAACTTCCACCAATGCTTAGACTTCCAATAAGCTCTATCAATACCAAGTAAATTTCTCAAGCTTTGATGGAGTTCTTCACAAGCTTTGAGCTCCCAAAGTTGATCCTCGTATATTCCTGGATCCCAAATGTTGTTTCTACACCCGTCTTCAAGTTGATTATCATGATTCCATCTGGGTGGTTCAGCCTTAGAATTCTCACTGAAGCATCCAAAAAACTTCCCAGACCCATTCAATTGAGCTCTACACCAACCTTTGCGTTTAAACTTAAAGCTTCCAACCATAATGAACCTTGCAGGACAATTCTTACCACTGACTATCTTCCTCTTACTCTTAATACCACAAAGAGCTCTAAGTTGACCATCCGTCTCCAGTAGCCCATATTCAAGTGGGAAGGTAAAGGTCAAAGATAAGAATTTTACCCACTTGAACGTTGTGTTGGACGGTAATGGCCTTGGGAGAGGTGTTTCTAATGAACTTGCAAGCTCCACTCCCTTGTGCTCTTCTCTGACAACTTCCACCTCCTTGTAAGCTTCTTCAATTTCAACCTCTTCCTCTTGGTAACTTTCTTCCAATTCAATCTCCTCTTCACTGCTTTCCAAGGGCATGGGAGGTTGTGCTCCTTCTTCTTGAATCTCCATCTCTTGATCGACCTCTTCTAAGTCCTTAACCATGACATGCCTTGGAAGTTGTACACCCTCCTCAACATCAAATGCAACCGTCTTGGAAGGAGGCTCTATGTCTTGACTTTCCCATGGAGGTTCAGCATCTCCCAGGTCTTCAACAACTTCTTCCTCTTCAATAATCACTGCTTGCACCAGTAGTTTTAATATAAAATCGTACTCATCCTTGATGATTTTCTTTCCATGACAACTCCTTTCAACTATTCTTTCATCTTCAAGGGTCTTTACTACCTTTACCTTTAGGGCCTCCTCTAGCTCCTTATGAAGTATGGATTTGCGAAGATGATCCCTTCTCTCTTGTTCCATGTCAATAGCATCATTGGGATCATGTTGCTCTTGGATTGATGGATGTGGGTGCTCTTCCATGGATGGTGGTGATGGGATGGAGAGATCATTCTGTGGTTGAAAAAGAAGTGCACTAGAGCTTGAGGGTTGATTGTTGAAGGTATTTGGTGGTCCAATTTGGACGCGAGAGATTGTATAGTAGAGTTTAGATCGGTAAGTGCTTTCTCTATGGAGGTTTGGGGTGGATAGGAGGGTTCATTTGTTGGGAGAAAGGGTTCATGGTAGGAAGGTGGTTCATCTTGATAATGATAAGGAGATGGTGTATATTGAGGTGGTGGTTCATGAGAGTAGTTGTGTTGGAATAGGGGTGGTTCTGTGTATGGTTCATTTTACTCATAAAGTGGTTGGTATGGTGGATACGGGTTAGGGTCATATGGAGGTGAATGGTGGAAAGGGGCTTGTGAGTATGGTGGTTCAAAGCTATTTTGAGGAGGTGGTTCATTGGCATATGATGGAGCTTGCTGGTAACTACAAGGGGGTCCACCATATCTATTGTCTTGCCATTCATTGTAGGATGGTCGTTGTCCATAGTATCTTGGAAGGTGATGTTGCCGAAAGGGTTGATCAGATCCTCGTGGCTCCTTCCATCTCTGATTGTTTTGACCTTGATGCATGTTCCTGTAATAATTTTCATTCCTTGCAACAGCATTGGGACCAAACTCAAAGCGATGGGGGTGAGAACTCATAATAACAAATAAAAATAAAAAAAAACGAAAATAAAAACTAATTTAAATTAAAAGGTTATTGAAATTTAAATTTTGAATTTGAAAATTAAATTTTGAATTTTAAATTTTGAAATTTGAATTTTGAAAATTGAAATTTGAAATTTGAAATTTGAAATTTGAAATTTGAAATTTGAAATAAGATAAGATAAGATTTTTGAAAAAGATATGATTTTTTTGAAAAAAAAAATTTGAATTTTGAAATTTAAAACTAAGATAAGATAAGATAAAAAAAATTTAAAATTAAAAATCTGAAATTTTTTTTATGCAAATTTTGAAAATTCAATTAAAATAAAGAGAAAATATATTTTTGAATTAAATGAGCACAGAGAAAAACAATAAAATGACACCAAACTTAAAATTTTTAGATCAAAACGAAGAAAACAACTAAGAACAACTTGAAGGTCAAGATGAACACGAAGAACAACTTGAAGATCAAGATGAACACCAAGAACAAATTTTTGAAAAATTTTTTAATAACTAAATAAAAACCAATAATCTCTTAATTTATGAAAAAGCAAAAATAAAAAAACAAAAATAAAAACAAATAAACAAGCAAAAAGCAAATATTTATAATAACCAATAATAAGGCACACGTTTGCAATTCCCCGGCAACGGCGCCATTTTGAAGATCGGAAGATTGACGGTTTAGAATTTAGAATAAATTCCCATTGCAAGTATAGCTTCTAAACCAAGCAATCATCCTTTCTTACAAATGTTTTGGTTGTCACAAGTAGCAAACCCAATAAAATTTATAAACCGAAGTATTCAAACCTCGGGTCGTCTTCTCAAGGAATTGCAGGGAGGTGTTCTTATTATTGGTTATGAGTCTTGTAAATTGGGGGTTTTTAAGATAAAGAACAGGTAATTTAAATGATAGGGAAAATAAATTAATAATTAATAAAACTCTTAGTAAGGTATGAAAATTCGGAAGTCCTATCCTAGTTATCCTTATCGATGGTGATGAGAATTGAGTTTTAATCCCACTTAGTTAACCTTTACTAGAACAAAAGAAAGTCAAGTGGACTAATTAGTCTGATCCTCAAGTCCTAGTCAACTCCTAAGGAAAGACTAGAGTTAATGGAATTCAATTCAATTAGCAAAAATAAAAATTATCAACCACGATGAGTTTGATAGCTCAAGAGTTTCCAGTTAATCAATTAAAGCCAAGAATATAAAAAGCTAAATGTAAATCATCAATCTGAAATACCTCAATTGCATTAATAAGAGAAAATCAATCTAAACATAAAGAGTTCATAAGCCAAATTGGTAATATAAGTCAGATACAAATAAAAGCATTAGAGTAAATAAAAATATAAAAGAAATATTGAACCTGAGAAGAAGTTGAAATAATAAGTTGGAATAATAAGAAATCCTAATTCCTTTAAGAGGAATCCTAATCCTAAATCCTAAGAGAGAAGAGAGAACCTCTCTCTCTAAAAACTACATCTAAAACTAAAAATTATAAATTATGAGCTGATGATTATGAATGAATGGATTCCCCCACTTTATAGCCTCTAATCTGTGTTTTCTGGGCCGAAAACTGGGTCGAAAACAGCCCAGAAATCGCTGGAGAAGAAATCTGCCACGCTGATTTTCGTCACTGCGATGCGTCCGCGTGGAGCACGCATTCGTGTCACTTAGTGTCAAGGCAACTATGGCATATTATATATCAAATCGAAGCCCCAGACGTTAGCTTTCCAACGCAACTAAAACCGCATCAATTGGACCTCTGTAGCTCAAGTTATGACTGTTTGAATGCAAAGAGGTCAGGCTGGACAACTTAGCAATTTCTTCAACTTCTTGTATTCCTTCCACTTTTGCATGCTTCCTTTCCATCCTCTAAGTCATTCCTGCCCTGTAATCTCTAAAAACACTTAACACACATATCAAGGCATCGAATGATAATAAGAGAGGTTTAAAGTTAGTAATTTAAAGGCCAAAGAAGCATGTTTTCAATCATAGCACAAAATCAGGAAGGAGAATGTAAAACCATGCAAATAGTATGAATAAGTGTATGAAAGATTGATAAAATCCACTCAATTGAGCACAAGATAAACCATAAAATAGTGGTTTATCAGAGATCAATATGACTGAAAGTCTCGAATAAGAGCTAGAGGACATCTTTAAAGATGTTTAGCCTGATCTGGAGGAACCAGAGAAAATGGAAGAACCTCTGAAAACTCCTCAGGAAGAGGAGAGGCCTCCTAAACCCGAGCTCAAACCACTACCACCATCCCTGAAATATGCGTTTCTAGGAGAAGATGACACTTTTCCTGTGATCATAAGCTCTGCCTTAGAGCCACAGGAAGAGAAAGCACTACTTCAGGTGCTAAGGACACACAAGACAGCTCTTGGGTGGTCCATAAGTGACCTTAAGGGCATTAGCCCCGCCAGATGCATGCACAAGATCCTATTGGAGGATGATGCTAAGCCAGTGGTTCAACCACAAAGGCGGTTAAATCCGGCCATGAAGGAAGTGGTGCAGAAAGAGGTTACTAAATTATTAGAGGCTGGGATTATTTATCCTATTTCTGATAGCCTCTGGGTGAGCCTTGTCCAAGTCGTCCCAAAGAAGGGAGGTATGACAGTGATTCATAATGAAAAAAATGAATTGGTTCCTACAAGAACAGTTACAGGGTGGTGTATGTGTATTGACTACAGAAGGCTCAATACAGCCACCAGAAAGGATCATTTTCCTTTACCATTCATAGACCAGATGCTAGAAAGACTAGCAGGTCATGAATACTACTGCTTTTTAGATGGCTATTCAGGTTACAACCAAATTGTAGTAAATCCTCAAGACCAAGAGAGAATAGCATTCACATGTCCATCTGGAGTATTTGCCTATAGAAGGATGCCATTTGGTCTGTGCAATGCACTTGCAACCTTTCAGAGATGCATGCTTTCTATCTTCTTTGATATGGTGGAGAAATTTCTGGAAGTCTTCATGGATGACTTCTCAGTATTTAAAGATTCATTCACCTCCTGTCTTGATCATCTAGCACTTGTTCTGAAAAGGTGCCAAGAGACTAACCTGGTTTTAAACTGGGAAAAATGTCACTTTATGGTGACTGAAGGAATTGTCCTTGGGCATAAAATTTAGAACAAAGGAATAGAGGTGGATCAAGCTAAGGTAGAGGTAATTGAAAAATTACCACCACCTACCAATGTTAAGGTAATCAGAAGCTTTCTGGGACATGCAGGATTCTACAGGAGGTTTATAAAAGATTTTTCAAAAATTGTAAAACCTCTGAGTAATCTGCTAGCTGCTGATATATCATTTGTCTTTGACACAGAGTGTTTGCAGACCTTCGAGACTCTGAAGGCTAAGCTGGTCACAGCACCTATCATTTCTGCACCAGACTGGACATTACCATTCGAGTTAATGTGTGATGCCAGTGACCATGCTATTGGTGCAGTATTAGGACAAAGGCATAACAAGCTTTTGCACGTCATATACTATGCCAGCCGTGTTCTAAATGACGCACAGAAGAATTACACAACCACAGAAAAAGAGCTAGTTGCAGTGGTTTATGCCATTGACAAGTTTAGATCCTATTTAGTAGGATCAAAAGTGATTGTCTACACTGACCATGCTGCTCTTAAATATCTACTCACGAAGCAGGATTTAAAACCCAGGCTCATAAGATAGCTGTTGCTTCTGTAAGAGTTTGATATAGAAATAAGAGACAGAAAAGGGACAGAGAACCAGGTAGCTGATCACCTGTCCAGCATAGAACCAATAGCAGGGGCGTCCCTCCCTCCTACCGAGATCTCTGAGACCTTTTCAGATGAGCAAATCTTTGCCATTCAAGAAGTACCATGGTTTGCAGACATTGCAAACTATAAAGCTGTGAGATTCATACCCAAGGAGTACAGCAGGCAGCAAACGAAAAAATTAATTTCTGATGCAAAGTACAACTTGTGGGATGAACCATATCTATTTAAGAGATGTGCAGATGGAATAATCCGTAGATGTGTACCTAGAGAAGAAGCGCAGAAAATCCTATGGCACTGCCATGGATCACAATATGGAGGATATTTCGAAGGTGAGCGAACAGCCACTAAGGTCCTCCAATGTGGCTTCTACTGGCCTACTCTCTATAGAGATTGTAACGACCCAACTTCCAGTACGTCATGATCGTACCAAAAGTAAGGAGTTACTAACCTATTTCTTTTATTAACTATTTAATATTGAGCCTTTAGTCCGATATCGCGCTTCTATTTTATGGAAAATACCAGAAAATTTTGTTTTTGATTATCAAAATCATATATCAAACATTTCAAAGTAATAATAATCACATAATTATTAATAATAATATCTGTCATACAAAAGATTTCAAATAAAACTCAGAGACAAATCCCATCCCTCTGTATAAAATAAAAATCTTAAGCAATAAGGGCGAGGGAACTCTGTGAAAGCAAATTAACTCACACTTAACTCATAAATAAATTCTATAATCGCCCGCAGCTTCAAACTGTGTCTTCGAACTTGTGTCACTGAAAGGGTGGAAGATTTTGGGGTGAGAACAAACCACACGTTCTCAGTAGCGAATGGAAATGCCGTAAAAGTAATGATTAACATGCAAATAATTAACTCAAGTTTCCAATGTAGTTTTCTTTATCAAACCTTTTCAAAAATTTCTTAAGACTTACTTGAAACCGTTTAAATCCCTTTCTTTAAATCATATTACTTAAATAAAGTCTCAACCGCATTAGCAATTCTTCAGCTACAAATAGCGTTCCTCAACCATCACAATAACTAAGTAAATCAGCAACATAAATAATATACCCAAACCTCACTTCACAAATACCATTCCTCAATACTTTACTAAGTTCAAAGCATCAACAAAAATATCTAATCAAACACACAAGCAAGTCACCAAGACAAGCAGCACAATCACAAAGAAACAAGACAAGCAACACAATCAAATGCATATGCACAAATAATATGATGCATGTCTGTCCTAAGCAGGCCATGAGCTAACGTGTCGGTTTACACCTTGCAGTCCGACATTACCTAGGAACAAGTCCCAGATATGGCTTCCCTTTGTGTCCTTAGTGCATATGTGTCGGTGGTAAGAATATCACTCCTTCGTGACTACCGGCAGTCGGAGCAAAGCCCGACCCCATAATGTACACACAAGGGGAAACAGTGATCCTCAGTTCATGGGCGTCCCAGAGATCAATTCACAAACAAATCAATGATCCTCAGTTCATGGGTTTCCCCGAGATCAACATATAACAACAAACATGATCCTCAATTCGTGGGTTATACCCGAGATCAATACACAACAATACAATTATCCTCAGTTCGTGGGTTATACCCGAGATCAACATAAAAAGTTAGTGGGTTATTCCCGTAATCAATGATTATCAGTTCGTGGGTTTTTTCTGCATATAAAACAAATAACAATGTATAGGTTTCCCCGAGATCAATGATCATTCAGTTCGTGGGTACTTCCCGAATTTAACCAATTATCAGTTTCTCACTCTTGTTCAGTAACTCTTTATCATATTACTCTTTTCTCTTTTCTTCACTCTGCTCTGATTATTGTCTTCTCTTTGTCTCTTTATTCTGCTCTAATTATTCTCTTCTCTTTGTCCTTTTACATTTTTTCCTTTAACCTTTTTCTTAATTTCCCTCAGTCATTCGCTTATAAAAATCTTAACCATTAAATCATTTCATAATCTCTACTTTAGCAATCTTAATTCAAAACTAACTTTAGAACTATTTTTTTTAGTTAACCCTCTTCAAAAGACTTGAGTAAATCATATATTTTAAATTCACTAAATGCTTTTTGAAATATAATCCTCTCATTAAAATTAATCAAATAAAACTCTTCCAAGTTTACTAATTTCCCAAAGACTCAAAAAGCATCTCTTTCTTTACTATTCAAATTCAAATATTATAAATTCATCAAACTTCTAGAAAGTAATCCTTTATATCAAGCTTAAAACATAATTCTTTTCATATTGAATGAATCTCAACACATAGTTTCTTTCTTAAATAATTTAATTTTGAAACATAATCCTTTCTTTGGTAAATCGAATTTAAAATAGAATAATTCTTTTCTTAACTAAATAAAACTCAAGTAATATAATTTTCCAAATTCAAATCTTCTAAAATAAATTTTCAAATAAAACCTCAGATTTTTATAAAATTTCGACAGCACCTCCCCTAAAACTTGGACTTAACAACCCTTGCGGGTTCCCTCTTTCTCGACATCTCATCAAACCTTTCTCAACAATTATCACAGCAAATCAATCAGAAATTTAACAATCTGCAATAGTTAATAATTCAGCCATAATCCGCAACTTCCACATACTCCATCTATCCAACTTCAATTTGATCAATTCATAAATTATTTTAACCAAAGGATTAACAATTTTGCACTTTCCAAACACCCAAAACACATTATCACCTAATTTAACCAGAATCTTAGCAATATTGACGACAAAACACATAGAATATGTATTATTTACATAATTCCAGTTCTCTTACAATATGTTCACGCAAAATTTCTGCTCCATATAGTTTCCAATTATCACAAGTTATCCTTTAACATTTAGAGTTACTGATTTTATCTCTAAATTCAGATTTCATAAAAAAGTCAATTTGATAATCAAGCTTCAATCTTTAAACAGTTCTCAAACTTAATTCTAATTAATCATGAACCAATATTAACAACTACCAAAACCATTTCCAACCAGTAATAAGTCAATTTCATAGCTAATCCGATACATTAGATAACTAAAAACAACAAGAAGCACTTACTCTCAATAACCAGAATACAGCCACACAACTCAACTAATTCAATATAACCACATAGAATCAGAACCTTTCAACAATTCCATCAAAATCTGAAAAAACAATATCAATTACAGCTTTACACACTCACAACAAAGCCCAAAGACATTCACAGCCTCAAACCAAAGTAAATCTCATCAGTTAATTACTCGCGATAACAAAGCCAGTCAAAATCACAACCACATTCAATTCTAATAATAAATCAGGATAATCACTCCAATTAACTATTCTCAAACATACATCAAACAATTCATGTCAATTAATAAACCCTTAAACATTATTAACTATTTGAAATTATCCGAATAACTTTATAGGCATTCTAAAATTAAAAATGTTTTAACTTTAAAAATAAATCCCCTACCTCAAAGTCAAAACTCACAAAAATCACTACACACAACTGCTCCATTAGCAGTTTCCAGCACCTATTTCCATGGAAGCAACAATGACAAGGTTAAACGCCTCTTCTCCTCTCCGATCTGGGATTCCAGAAGTAGCAGCCATTTACAAACAGAGCCAGCAGCAACGTGAGGTGGTCACGGTAGCAATCAGAAACAGTGAATTCAAAACAGATAAAAGGAACAATTATGGAAATTCAGGGCTAACTGAAATTAAGATAATAGCAAGAGTGTCTTACAATAATTAGAAAGTAATAACAGAACGAGGAAGCTACGGCAGCGGTATGGGCAACTGCAACAGCAAGCTCAGATGGTGCCAGAGCAACTCCCTCCTCCATCACGTGACAGCGACGGTGGCAGAATAGCAACCCAGCAGCAGCGGCTCCTCCCGTGCGTCCTCTTCCTCCATCACTCAGCGATGGCGATGCGTCTCCGTGGAACGGCAGCGACGACGGAACACGAACGGCGTCGGTGACGGGAGGCACAGCGACGCCTTCTTCCTTCCGCTCTGGGCTCGGGCTCGTCTTCCTCCCCTCGTTCCTTCCGCGATGGTGTGGCTTTTCTTCGCGGTGAGCTCACAGCAAACATGACGCCACTCTCCTCTGTTTCTCTCTTCCTTCTCGGCGTGGGTGGATGGCACGACGGCGACGCTCCTCGTGGCTCCACAAACGGCGACAATGACTCTAATGGTGACGGAACGCGCGGCAGCGCGAGCGGAGTTGAACGGTGGCAGTGCGACTGTCACGGCGGCGGCGGAGCAGCAGCTCTTCCCTCTTTCTTTCCTCTCTGTTTCGCTACTGTGTGAGTGTTACGTTGAAGGAAGGTGAGGGTGAGGTTGCGGCTGTGTGGTGTAGAGGAGGGGATTAGGTTTTTTTAATTTAGGAATTAGAGTTTCTGATTCAATTTGGGAATTTGGGGTTAGAAATTAGGATTTTATAAAAGAATAAGGATAGGTATGAATAGATATTTTGATAAAATTGGAGGGTAGGATAATTTTAAAACCAAATATACTCTCTTAAAAATATTTAAGAACATTATTTATCAATATATTGCTAAGTTCAATTAATTATTTCTAATTTAAAATATAAAATGAACATATTAATCATATTTCTATAAAATATAGTTTAAACTCAATGTTAATTATTCAAATCAAATGGTATAATTTTTCATTATTTTTCTATCACCGGAACATTAATTTCAAATTGTAAAATAACTAATAATAAAAATTGTACAAAAATATTAATTGACTTAGACTTAAAGTATTTATAAATATCAATCTAATCATTTCTAATAAGATAATTTCTAGGGGTTCAAATTAATAACATAATTCATTCAAAATAGAATTTATTTAAATTAAATTATACAATTCTTCTTATTTTTCAATTATCAAAATTATAATTTCAATTATACCAAATATCTAATAAAGATTATATAAAAATTCTAATTAATTTAAACTTCAAATATCATGAAACTCCATTTAATTACCTTTAGTAAAATAATTTTCTTAAAATAAAATTATCAACAAATAAAATAAATCACAAATAAGTAATTATATGATTTTCAAAAACTAGGGTTGTTACATTCTACCCACCTTAGAACAATTTTTGCCCTCGAAAATTGCTAGAATAAAATAAGTTCAAACTGAAATCAAAGAAAGCAGAATATATGGACAGAAATATAGGCATTGTCAAGGATGGATATTCAAAGAGTTACCTAAGCAATCAGATTCATAGGCAAGCAAAGGTATACAAGAATGACAAAGTATGCTTGGGAAACAATCAAATCACATTCTAAGGAAGAAATTCAAACCAGAGAATTCAAATGACAACAATGAAGAAAGTGATAGCATGAGTTTGCGTAGCACGAATAAAGATTATACGTCAAAATGAAGCTAACTTTATAAACTCTAATGCTCCCAAACCCCATGAATCTCATTACCTATTACTTCTATTTCGTCTATGATAACCTGTTAGTGTTGCCATGTACATAAATCATTAGTATTAAGTTGGCCATACCTAATACCATGAGGAATGCAATGGTAACCTAATAGCATTAATCATCAGACAGCCATGCATATAAAACACAAACTCTTGTTATCAGAACAAGCCACAAAGCATGATAGACACTCAGAGTATGCAGTGAAGCATAGTCAGTCCATTTTCAAGGCTCTAACAGGAACGAACTGCTCTGATACCATTTGTAATGACCTGACTTCTAGTACGTCATGATCGTACCGAAAGTAAGGAGTTACTAACCTATTTCTTTTATTAACTATTTAATATTGAGCCTTTAGTTCGATATCGCGCTTCTATTTTATGGAAAATACAAGAAAATTTTGTTTTTGATTATCAAAATCATATATCAAACATTTCAAAGTAATAATAATCACATAATTATTAATAATAATATCTGTCATACAAAAGATTTCAAATAAAACTCAGAGACAAATCCCATCCCTCTGTATAAAATAAAAATCTTAAGCAATAAGGGCGAGGGAACTCTGTGAAAGCAAATTAACTCACACTTAACTCATAAATAAATTCTATAATCGCCCGCAGCTTCAAACTGTATCTTCGAACTTGTGTCACTGAAAGGGTGGAAGATTTTGGGGTGAGAACAAACCACACGTTCTCAGTAGCGAATGGAAATGCCGTAAAAGTAATGATTAACATGCAAATAATTAACTCAAGTTTTCAATGTAGTTTTCTTTATCAAACCTTTTCAAAAATTTCTTAAGACTTACTTGAAACCGTTTAAATCCCTTTCTTTAAATCATATTACTTAAATAAAGTCTCAACCGCATTAGCAATTCTTCAGCTACAAATAGCATTCCTCAACCATCACAATAACTAAGTAAATCAGCAACATAAATAATATACCCAAACCTCACTTCACAAATACCATTCCTCAATACTTTACTAAGTTCAAAGCATCAACAAAAATATCTAATCAAACACACAAGCAAGTCACCAAGACAAGCAGCACAATCACAAAGAAACAAGACAAGCAACACAATCAAATGCATATGCACAAATAATATGATGCATGTCTGTCCTAAGCAGGCCATGAGCTAACGTGTCGGTTTACACCTTGCAGCCCGACATTACCTAGGAACAAGTCCCAGATATGGCTTCCCTTTGTGTCCTTAGTGCATATGTGTCGGTGGTAAGAATATCACTCCTTCGTGACTACCGGCAGTCGGAGCAAAGCCCGACCCCATAATGTACGCACAAGGGGAAACAGTGATCCTCAGTTCGTGGGCGTCCCAGAGATCAATTCACAAACAAATCAATGATCCTCAGTTCGTGGGTTTCCCCGAGATCAACATATAACAACAAACATGATCCTCAATTCGTGGGTTATACCCGAGATCAATACACAATGATACAATGATCCTCAGTTCGTGGGTTATACCCGAGATCAACATAAACAGTTAGTGGGTTATTCTCGTAATCAATGATTATCAGTTCGTGGGTTTTTTCCACATATAAAACAAATAACAATGTATAGGTTTCCCCGAGATCAATGATCATTCAGTTCGTGGGTACTTCTCAAATTTAACCAATTATCAGTTTCACACTCTTGTTCAGTAACTCTTTATCATATTACTCTTTTCTCTTTTCTTTACTCTGCTCTGATTATTGTCTTTTCTTTGTCTCTTTTTTCTGCTGTAATTATTCTCTTCTCTTTGTCCTTTTACATTTTTTTCCTTTAACCTTTTTCTTAATTTCCCTCAGCCATTCGCTTATAAAAATCTTAACCATTAAATCATTTCATAATCTCTACTTTAGCAATCTTAATTCAAAACTAACTTTAGAACTATTTTTTTTAGATAACCCTCTTCAAAAGACTTGAGTAAATCATATATTTTAAATTCACTAAATGCTTTTTGAAATATAATCCTCTCATTAAAATTAATCAAATAAAATTCTTCCAAGTTTACTAATTTCCCAATGACTCAAAAATCACCTCTCTCTTTACTATTCAAATTCAAATATTATAAATTCATCAAACTTCTAAAAGGTAATCCTTTATTTCAAGCTTAAAACATAATTCTTTTCATATTAAATCAATCTCAAAACATAGTTTCTTTCTTAAATAATTTAATTTTGAAACAAAATCCTTTCTTTGGTAAATCAAATTTAAAATAGAATAATTCTTTTCTTAACTAAATAAAACTAAAGTAATATAATTTTCCAAATTCAAATCTTCTAAAATAACTTTTCAAATAAAACCTCAGATTTTTATAAAATTTCGACAGCACCTCCCCTAAAACTCGGACTTAACCACCCTTGCGGGTTCCCTCTTTCCCAACATCTCATCAAACCTTTCTCAACAATTATCACAGCAAATCAATCAGAAATTTAACAATCCGCAATAGTTAATAATTCAGACATAATCCGCAACTTCCACATACTCCATCTATCCAACTTCAATTTGATCAATTCATAAATTATTTTAACCAAACGATTAACAATTTTGCACTTTCCAAACACCCAAAACACATTATCACCTAACTTAACCAGAATCTTAGCAATATTGACGCCAAAACACATAGAATATGTATTATTTACATAATTCCAGTTCTCTTATAATATGTTCACCCAAAATTTCTGCTCCATATAGTTTCCAATTATCACAAGTTATCCTTATACTTTTAGAGTTACTGATTTTATCTCTAAATTCATATTTCATAAAAAAGTCAATTTGATAATCAAGCTTCAATCTTTAAACAGTTCTCAAACTTAATTCTAATTAATCATGAACCAACATTAACAACTACCAAAACCAATTCCAAACAGTCATAAGTCAATTTCACAGCCAATCTGATACATTAGATAACTAAAAACAAGAAGAAGCACTTACTCTCAATAACCAGAATACAGCCACACAACTCAACTAATTCAATATAACCACATAGAATCAGAACCTTTCAACAATTCCATAAAAATCTAAAAAAAAAAACAATATCAATTACAGCTTTACACACTCACAACAAAGCCCAAAGACATTCACAGCCTCAAACCAAAGTAAATCTCATCAGTTAATTACTCGCGATAACAAAGCCAGTCAAAATCACAACCACATTCAATTCTAATAATAAATCAGGATAATCACTCCAACTAACTATTCTCAAACATACTTCAAACAATTCATGTCAATTAATCAACCCTTAAACATTATTAACTATTTGCAATTATCCGAATAACTTTATAGGCATTCTAAAATTAAAAATGTTTTAACTTTAAAAATAAATCCCCTACCTCAAAGTCAAAACTCGCAAATATCACTAAACGCAGCTGCTTAATTAGCAGTTTCCAGCACCTATTTCTATGGCAGCAACAATGACAAGGTTAAACGCCTCTTCTCCTCTCCGATCTGGGATTCCAGAAGTAGCAGCCATTTTCAAACAGAGCCAGCAGCAACGTGAGGTGGTCACGGCAGCAATCAAAAACAATGAATTCAAAACAGATAAAAGGAACAATTATGGAAATTCAGGGCTAACTGAAATTAAGATAATAGCAAGAGTGTCTTACAACAATTAGAAAGTAATAACAGAACGAAGAAGCTGCAGCAGCGGTATGGGCAACTGCAACAGCAAGCTCGGATGGTGGCAGAGCAACTCCTTCCTCCATCACGTGACAGCAACGGTGGCAGAACAGCAACCCAGCAGCAGCCGCTCCTCCCGTGCGTCCTCTTCCTCCATCACTCAGCGATGGCAACGCGTCTCCATGGAACGGCAGTGACGACAGAACACAAACGGCGTCGGTGACGGGAGGCACAGCGACGCCTTCTTCCTTCCGCTCTGGGCTCGGGCTCGTCTTCCTCCCCTCGTTCCTTCCGCAATGGTGTGGCTTTCCTCTGCGGCGAGGTCGCAGCAAACGCGGCGCCACTCTCCTTTGTTTCTCTCTTCCTTCTCTGCGTGGGTGGATGGCACAACGGTGACGCTCCTCGAAGCTCCACAAACGGAGACGATGACTCTAATGGTGATGGAACGCGCGGAAGCGCGAGCGGTGTTGAACGGTGGCAGTGCGACGGTCACGGTGGCAGCGGGGCAACAACTCTTCCCTCTTTCTTTCCTCTCTGTTTCGCTACTGTGTGAGAAGAGAAAGGGGAAGACAAAAGCTTCCACCTCCAAGTCATGGGAGATGGAGAGATTCATCTAAAGGATCTATAGCTCAGTGGTAGAACATTTGACTGCAAATCAAGAGATCCCTGAGATACCTCAGGGGATACATTTTCCCCCACACAATTATTGGGAGAAACTAAGGATAGGAGCACCAAAATCACTAGGGATCAAGCAACAGAGAGAAGGAAGAGACATAGAAGAGCTCAAGGACATCATTGGTTCCTCAAGGAGAAAACGCCATCATCACTAAGGTGGACTCATTCCTTGTTCTTAAATTTTCTATTTTTCGTTTTCTTATGTTAAATGTTTATCTATGTTTGTGTCTTTATTACATGATCATTAGTGTCTAAGTATCTATGCCTTAAAGTAGTGAATATGAATCCATCACCTCTCTTAAATGAAAAATGTTTTAATTACAAAAGAACAAGAAGTACATGAGTTTCAAATTTATCCTTGAACTTAGTTTAATTATTTTGATGTGGAGACAATACTTTTTGTTTTCTGAATGAATGCTTGAACAGTGCATATGTCTTTTGAAGTTGTTGTTCATGAATGTTAAATATGTTGGTTCTTGAAAGAATGATGACAAGGAGACATGTTATTTGATAAACTGAAAATCATAAAAATGATTCTTGAAGCAAGAAAAAGCAGTGAATACAAAGCTTGCAGAAAAAAATAGAAAAAATAGCGAAAAAAAAAAGAGAAAAAGCAAGCAGAAAAAGCCAAAAGCTCTTAAAACCAAAAGGCAAGAGCAAAAAGCCAATAACCCTTAAAACCAAAAGGCAAGGGTAAATAAAAAGGATCCCAAGGCTTTGAGCATCAGTGGATAGGAAGGCCTAAAGGAATAAAATCCTGGCCTAAGCGGCTAAACTAAGCTGTCCCTAACCATGTGCTTGTGGCGTGAAGGTGTCAAGTGAAAACTTAAGACTGAGCGATTAAAGTCAAGGTCCAAAGCAAAAGAAGAGTGTGCTTAAGAACCCTGGACACCTCTAATTGGGGACTTTAGCAAAGCTGAGTCACAATCTGAAAAGGTTCACCCAGTTATGTGTCTGTGGCATTTATGTATCCGGTGGTAATACTGAAAAACAAAGTGCTTAGGACCACGGCCAAGACTCATAAAGTAGCTGTGTTCAAGAATCAACATACTGAACTAGGAGAATCAATAACACTATCTGAACTCTGAGTTCCTATAGATGCCAATCATTCTGAACTTCAATGGATAAAGTGAGATGCCAAAACTATTCAAGAGGCAAAAAGATACAAGTCCCGCTCATCTGATTGGAGCTATGTTTCATTGATAGTTTGGAATTTATAGTATATTCTCTTCTTTTTATCCTATTTGATTTTCAGTTGCTTGGGGACAAGCAATAATTTAAGTTTGGTGTTGTGATTAGCGGATAATTTATACGCTTTTTGGCATTATTTTTAGTATGTTTTTAGTAGAATCTAGTTACTTTTAGGGATGTTTTTATTAGTTTTTATGTTAAATTCACATTTCTGGACTTTACTATGAGTTTTTGTGTTTTTCTATGATTTCAGGTATTTTCTGGCTGAAATTGAGGGACTTGAGCAAAAATTAGATTCAGAGGTTGAAGAAGGACTGCTGATGTTGTTGGATTCTGACCTCCCTGCACTCAAAGTGGATTTTATGGAGCTACAGAACTCAAAATGGCGCGCTTCGAATTGCGTTTGAAAGTAGACATCCAGGGCTTTCCAGAAATATATAATAGTCCATACTTTGGCCGAGTTTAGATGACGCAAAAGGGCGTTGAACGCCAGTTCTATGCTGCAGTCTGGAGTTAAATGCCAGAAACACGTCACAAGCCAGAGTTGAACGCCAGAAACACGTTACAAACTGGCGTTCAACTCCAAGAATGACCTCTCCACGTGTAAACTTCAAGCTCAGCCCAAGCACATACCAAGTGGGCCCCGGAAGTGGATTTATGCATCAATTACTTACTTCTGTAAACCCTAGTAACTAGTTTAGTATAAATAGGACTTTTTACTATTGTATTTTAATCCCGGATTGTATTTTTGATCCTGTGATCATGTTTTGGGGGCTGTCCTCTCGGCCATGCCTGAACCTTTCACTTATGTATTTTCAACGGTAGAGTTTCTACACTCCATAGATTAAGGTGTGGAGCTCTGCTGTTCCTCATGATTTAATGCAAAGTACTACTGTTTTCTATTCAATTCAACTTATTCCGCTTCTAAGATATCCATTCGCACCCAAGAACATGATGAATGTGATGATTATGTGACGCTCATCATCATTCTCACTTATGAATGCGTGCCTGACAAACACTTCCGTTCTACATGCAAACAAGCTAGAATGAATATCTCTTGGATATCTAATACAGGGGACCGAGTCCGAGTTATTAGAATCCTCGTGGTATAAGTTAGAACCCATGGATGGCCATTCCTGAGATCCAGAAAGTCTAAACCTTGTCTGTGGTATTCCGAGTAGGATCTGGGAAGGGATGGCTGTGACGAACTTCAAACTCGCAAGTGCTGGGCGTAGTGACAGACGCAAAAGGATAGTAAATCCTATTCCAGTATGATCGAGAACCTCCAGATGATTAGCCATGCCGTGACAGAGCATTTGGACCATTTTCACAGAGAGGATGGGATGTAGCCATTGACAACGGTGATGCCCTTACATAAAGCTTGCCATGGAAAGGAGTAGGAAGGATTGGATGAAGACAGCAGGAAAGCAGAGGTTCAGAGGAACGAAAGCATCTCTATACACTTATCTAAAATTCTCACCAATGAATTACATAAGTATTTCTATCTTTATTTTCTGTTTATTTATTATTTATTGTTGAAAACTCTATAACCATTTGATATCCTCCTGACTGAGATTTACAAGATGACCATAGCTTGCTTCATACCAACAATCTCCGTGGGATCGACCCTTACTCACGTAAGGTTTTATTACTTGGACGACCCAGTGCACTTGCTGGTTAGTTGTGCGAAGTTGTGAAGTTATGTTTGGACCATGGTATGGTGCACCAGTTATTGGCGCCATTGCTAGGGAGAGAATGAACAACAAATTTTACAACCTCAGAGTAACAATTTCGCATACCAGTGTTATGTTGAAGGAAGGTGAGGGTGAGGTTGCGGCTGTGTGGTGTAGAGGAGGGGATTAGGGTTTCTTAATTTAGGAATTAGGGTTTCTGATTCAATTTGGGATTTTGGGGTTAGAAATTAGGATTTTATGAAAGAATAAGGATATGTATGAATAGATATTTTGATAAAATTGGAGGGTAGGGTAATTTTAAAACCAAATATACTCTTTTAAAAATATTTAAAAACATTATTTATCAACATATTGCTAAGTTCAATTAATTATTTCTAATTTAAAATATAAAATGAACATATTAATCATATTTTTATAAATATAGTTTAAACTCAATATTAATTATTCAAATCAAATGGTATAATTTTTCATTATTTTTCTATCATCAGAACATTAATTTCAAATTGTAAAATAACTAATAATAAAAATTGTACAAAAGTATTAATGGACTTAGACTTAAAGTATTTATAAATATCAATCTAATCATTTCTAATAAAATAATTTCTAGGGGTTCAAATTAATAACATAATTCATTCAAAATAGAATTTATTTAAATTAAATTATACAATTCTTCTTATTTTTCAATTATCAAAATTATAATTTCAATTATACTGAATATCTTATAAAGGTTATATAAAAATTCTAATTAATTTAAACTTCAATTATCATGAAACTCCATTTAATTACCTTTAGTAAAATAATTTTCTTAAAATAAAATTATCAACAAATAAAATAAATCACAAATAACTAATTATTTGATTTTCAAAAACTAGGGTTGTTACAGAGATTCCCGAGAGTTTGTGCATAACTGTGACAGTTGCCAGAGAGCTGGTAACCTACCTCACGGTTATGCCATGCCTCAGCAAGGGATCTTAGAGATTGAGTTGTTTGATGTATGGGGTATTGACTTCATGGGGCCTTTCCTACCATCATACTCAAACACTTACATTCTGGTGGCAGTAGACTATGTATCCAAGTGGGTAGAGGCAATTGAAACACCCACTAATGATACTAGGATAGTATTGAAGTTCCTCCAGAAGCATATCTTCAGCAGATTTGGTGTCCCCAGAATACTAATCAGTGATGGAGGAACTCATTTCTGCAATAAACAGCTTGACTCTACTCTGATCCGATATGGAATTAACCACAAAGTGGCAACTCCATATCATCCACAGACAAATGGGTAGGCTGAAGTCTCAAATAGAGAACTAAAACAAATCCTGGAACGGACTGTAAGTACCCGTAGAAAGGATTGGGCAAGGAGTCTGGATGATGATCTATGGGCATACAGGACTGCATTGAAAACTCCTATAGGGACCTCTCCACACCAGCTTGTGTATGGATAAGCCTATCACCTACCAGTGGAACTGGAACACAAGGCCTACTGGGCAACCAGATTCCTAAACCTTGATGCCAAGTTAGCTGGAGAGAAAAGATTGCTCCAGTTGAATGAGCTAGAGGAATTCAGACTCAATGCCTTCGAAAATGCAAAAATTTACAAAGAGAAAGCAAAAAGGTGGCATGACAAAAAACTGTCATCCAGAGTCTTTGAGCCAAGTGGTGCACGAAATTGTGATCATTAACAATGGCGCCAAAGACTTGGTGCTCTTAAACGTGAATCACACTTTGTCACAACTCCGCACAACTAACCAGCAAGTGCATTGGGTCGTCCAAGTAATAAACCTTACGTGAGTAAGGGTCGATCCCACGGAGATTGTCGACTTGAAGCAAGCTATGGTCATCTTGTAAATCTCAATCAGGCGGATTCAAATGGTTATGGAGTTTAAGGTGATGAAAATAAATATAAAATAAAGATTGAGATACTTATGTAATTCATTGGTGGATTTCAGATAAGCGTATGAAGATGCTTTGTTCCCCTTGAACCTCTTCTTTCCTATTGCCTTCTTCCAATCATTCATACTCCTTTCCATGGCAAGCTTTATGTTGGGCATCACCGTTGTCAATGGCTACATCCCGTCCTCTCAATGAAAATGGTCCTGATGCTCTATCACAACATCGGCTAATCAGCTGTCGGTTCTTGATCATGTCGGAATAGGATCCATTGATCCTTTTGAGTCTGTCACACGCCCCACAATCGCGAGTTTGAAGCTCGTCACAGTCATCCCTTCCCAGATCCTACTCAGAATACCATAGACAAGGTTTAGACTTTCCGAATCTCAGGAATGGCCGCCAATAATTCTAGCCTATACCACGAAGGTTCCAATCTTAGATTAGAAACCCAAGAGATATGCATTCAAGCTTGTTTGCATGTAGAACGGAAGTAATGATGATGAGTGTCACGGATCATCACATTCATCAAGTTGAAGAACAAATGAATATCTTGGAGAAGAAATAGACTTGAGTTGAATAGAAAAACAACAGTACTTGTATTAATTCATGAAGAACAGCAGAGCTCCACACCTTAATCTATGGTGTGTAGAAACTCCACCGTTGAAAATACATAAGAACAAGGTCTAGGCATGGCCGAATGGCCAGCCTCCAAACGTATCTAAGATAGCATAAGACTTATCAAAGATCCAAAAGTATGAAAATACAATGGCAAAAGGTCCTATTTATAGAAAACTAGTAGCCTAGGGTTACAGAAATGAGTAATTAATGCAGAAATCTTCTTCCGAGCCCACTTGGTGTGTGCTTGGGCTGAGCATTGAAGCTTCCATATGTAGAGACTTTTCTTGGAGTTAAACGCCAGCTTTTGTGCCAGTTTGGGCGTTTAACTCCAGCTTTTGTGCCAGTTTTGGAGTTAAACGCTAGAATTCTTGAGCTGACTTGGAACGCCGGTTTGGGCCGTCAAATCTTGAGCAAAGTATGGACTATTATATATTGCTGGAAAGCTCAGGATGTCTACTTTCCAACGCAATTGAGAGCGCTCCAATTAAGCTTCTGTAGCTCCACAAAATCCACTTTGAGTGCAGGGAGGTCAGAATCCAACAGCATCTGCAGTCCTTTTTCAGCCTCTGAATCAGATTTTTGCTCAGGTCCCTCAATTTCAGCCAGAAAATACCTGAAATCACAGAAAAACACACAAACTCATAGTAAAGTCCAAAAGAGTGATTTTTATTTAAAAACTAATAAAAATATAATAAAAACTAATTAAAATATACTAAAAACATACTAAAAACAATGCCAAAAAGTGTATAAATTATCCGCTCATCACAACACCAAACTTAAATTGTTGCTTGTCCCCAAGCAACTGAAAATCAAATAGGATAAAAAGAAGAGAATATACATTGAATTCCAAAAACATCTATGAAGATCAGTATTGATTAGATGAGCGGGGCTTTTAGCTTTTTGCCTCTGAACAATTTTGGCATCTCACTTTATCCTTTGAAGTTCAGAATGATTGGCATCTATAGGAACTCAGAATCCAGATAGTGTTATTGATTCTCCTAGTTAAGTATGTTGATTCTTGAACACAGCTACTTTATGAGTCTTGGCCGTGACCCTAAGCACTTTGTTTTCCAGTATTACCACCGGATACATAAATGCCACAAACACATAACTGGGTGAACCTTTTCAGATTGTCACTCAGCTTTACTAGAGTCCCCAATTAGAGGAGTCCAGGGTTCTTAAGCACACTCTTCTTTTTGCTTTGGACCTCGACTTTAACCGCTCAGTCTCAAGTTTTTACTTGACACCTTCACGCCACAAGCACATGGTTAGGGACAGCTTGCATTAGCCGCTTAGGCCAGGATTTTTTTCCTGTGGGCCCTCCTATCCACTGATACTCAAAGCCTTGGATCCTTTTTATCACCTTTGCCTTTTGGTTTAAAGAGGTATTGGCTTTTTTTGCTTGCTTTTCTTTTTTTTTTTTTGCATATATCCTTTTTTTTTCTGCAAGCTTTTCACTGCTTTTTCTTGCTTCGAGAATCAATTTTTTGATTTTTCAGATCATCAGATAACATTTCTCCTTTACCTTTCATTCTTTTAAGAGCCAACAATTTTAACATTCATAAACAATCAAATTAAAAAATATGCTCTGTTCAAGCATTCATTCAGAAAAACAATAGTATTGCCACCACATCAAGATCATTAAACTGTTTTAAAATTTGAAATTCATGCACTTCTTTTTCTTTTTCAATTAAAAACATTCTTCATTTAAGAAAGGTGATGGATTCATTTTCATAGCTTTAAGGCATAGACACTAATGATCATGTAATAAAGACACAAACATAGATAAACATAAAGCATAATTTTCAAAAAATAGGAAAATAAAGAACAAGGAAGTTAAAGAACGGGTCCACCTTAGTGATGGCGGCTTGTTCTTCCTCTTGAAGATCTTATGGAGTATTTGAGCTCCTCAATGTCTCTTCCTTGCCTTTGTTGCTCCTCTCTCATGGTTCTTTGATCTTCTCTAATTTCATGGAGGAGGATGGAATGCTCTTGGTGCTCCACCCTTAGTTGTCCCATGTTGGAACTTAATTCTCCTAGGGAAGTGTTGATTTGCTCCCAATAGTTTTGTGGAGAAAAATGCATCCCTTGAGGCATCTCAGGGATTTCATGAGGAGTTTCCTCATGCTCTTGATGAGATTCTCTTGTTTTCTCCATCCTTTTCTTCGTGATGGGTTTGTCCTCATCAATGAGAATGTCTCCCTCTATGTCAATTCCAACCGAATTGCAAAGGTGACAAATGAGATGAGGGAAGGCTAACCTTGCCAAAGGAGAGGACTTGTCCGCCACCTTGTAGAGTTCTTGAGATATAACCTCATGAACTTCCACTTCCTCTCCAATCATGATGCTATGTATCATGATAGCCCGGTCTATAGTAGCTTCGGACCGGTTGCTAGTGGGAATGATTGAGTGTTGGATGAACTCCAACCATCCCCTAGCCACGGGTTTGAGGTCATGCCTTCTTAGTTGAACCGGATTTCCTCTTCAATCACTCTTCCATTGAGCGCCCTCTTCACATATGTCCATGAGGACTTGGTCCAACCTTTGATCAAAGTTGACCCTTCTTGTGTATGGGTGTGTATCTCCTTGCATCATAGGCAAGTTGAATGCCAACCTTACATTTTCTGGACTAAAATCTAAGTAATTCCCCCGAACCATTGTAAGCTAATTCTTAGGGTCCGGGTTCACACTTTGATCATGGTTCTTGGTGATCCATGCATTGGCATAGAACTCTTGAACCATTATGATTCCGATTTGTTGAATGGGGTTAGTGAGAACATCCCAACCTCTTCTCAGAATCTCATGTCGGATCTCTGGATATTCGCCCTTTTTGATCTTAAAAGGCACCTCGGGGATCACTTTCTTCTTAGCCACAACTTCATAGAAGTGGTTTTGATGCACCCTTGAGAGGAATCTCTCCATCTCCCTTGACTCGGAGGTGGAAGCTTTTGCCTTCCTTTTCCTCTTTCTAGAGGTTTCTCTGGCCTTTTGTGCCATAAATGGTTATGGAAAAACAAAAAGCTTTAGCTTTTACCACACTAAACTTAGAAGGTTACTCGTCCTCGAGCAGAAGAAGAAAGAAGAGAGTAGAAGAAGAAGAAATAGAGGAGATGGAGTGGGCTTTGTGTTTCGGCCAAGGGGGAGAAGTGGTGTTTAGGTTGTGTGAAAATAAAAGAGTGAAGATGGGTTTATATAGTAGTGAGAGGGGTGTGTATGGTTCGGCCATTATGGGTGGGTTTGGGAGGGAAAGTGGTTTGAATTTGGATGGTGAGGTAGGTGGGGTTTTATGAAGGATGGATGTGAGTGGTGAAGAGAATGGTGGGATTTGATAGGTGAAGGGTTTTTGGGGAAGAGGTATTGAGGGGATTGGTGAATGGGTGAAGAAGAGAGAGAGTGGTGGTGTAGGTGGAGATCCTGTGGGGTCCACAGATCCTAAGGTGTCAAGGATATCTCATCCCTGCACCAAGTGGTGTGCAAAACGCCCCTTTCTGCCAATCCTGGCGTTAAACGCCAGGCTGCTGCCCATTTCTGGCGTTTAACGCTAGCTTTCTGCCCATTCCTGGCGTTAAACGCCAGTCTGGTGCCCATTTCTGGCGTTAAACGCCCATTTTGCTACCTTTACTGGCGTTTAAATGCCAGTAACTATCTCCTTCAGGGTGTTCTGTTTTTCATTCTGTTTTTCACTTTGTTTTTGCTTTTTCAATTGTTTTTGTGACTTCACATGATCATCAACCTACAGAAAACATAAAATAATAATAGAAAATAGAAAATCATCATAGAAGAGTAACGATTGGGTTGCCTCCCAACAAGCGCTTCTTTAATGTCAATAGCTTGATAGTGGGATCTCATGGAGCCTCACAGATTTTCAGAGCAATGTTGGAACCTCCCAACACCAAACTTAGAGTTTGAATGTGGGGGTTCAACACCAAACTTAAAGTTTGGTTGTGGCCTCCCAACACCAAACTTAGAGTTTGACTGTGGGGGCTCTGTTTGACTCTGTATTGAGAGAAGCTCTTCATGCTTCCTCTCCATGGTTACAGAGGGATATCCTTGAGCTTTAAACACAAGGGAGTCTTCATTCACTTGAATGATCAATTCTCATCTGTCAACATCAATCACAGCCTTTGCTGTGGCTAGGAAGGGTCTGCCAAGGATGATGGATTCGTCCATACACTTCCCAGTTTCTAGGATTATGAAATCAGCAGGGATGCAATGGTCTTCAACCTTTACCAAGACATCTTCTACAAGTCCATAAGCCTGTTTCTTTGAATTGTCTGCCATCTCTAGTGAGATTCTTGCAGCTTGTACCTCAATGATCCTTAGCTTCTCCATTACAGAGAGAGGCATAAGGTTTATGCTTGACCCTAGGTCACACAGAGCCTTCTCAAAGGTCATGGTGCCTATGGTACAAGGGATTGAGAACTTTCCAGGGTCTTGTCTCTTCAGAGGTAATTTCTACCTAGTCAAGTCATCCAGTTCTTTGATGAGCAATGGAGGTTCATCCTCCCAAGTCTCATTACCAAACAACTTGGCATTTAGCTTCATGATTGCTCCAAGGTACTTAGCAACTTGTTCTTCAGTAACATCTTCATCCTCTTCAGAGGAAGAATACTCATCAGAGCTCATGAATGGCAAAAGTAAATTTAATAGAATCTCTATTGTCTCAGCGTGAGCCTCAGATTCCCATAGTTCTTCTTTAGGGAACTCCATGGAGGTCAGTGGGCGTCCATTGAGGTCTTCCTCAGTGGGAATCACTGCCTCTTCTTCCTCTCCATGTTTGGCCATGTGAGATATGGTTATGGCCTTGCACTCTCTTTTTCGATTCTCTTCTGTATTGCTAGGGAGATTGCTAGGAGGGAGTTCAGTAATTTTCTTACTCAACTGACCCAATTGTGCCTCCAAATTTCTAATGGAGGACCTTGTTTCAGTCATGAAACTTTGAGTGGTTTTGATTAGATCAGAGACAATGGTTGTTAAGTCAGAGTGGCTCTGCTTAGAATTCTCTGTTTGTTGCTGAGAAGATGATGGAAAAGGCTTGCTATTGCTAAACCTGTTTCTTCCACCATTATAGTTGTTGAAACCTTGTTGAGGCCTCTGTTGATCCTTCCATGAGAGATTTGGATGATTTCTCCATGAAGGATTATAGGTGTTTCCATAGGGTTCTCCCATGTAATTTACCTCTTCCATTGTTGGGTTCTCAGGATCATAAGCTTCTTCCTCAGAAGATGCTTCCTTGGTACTGCCTGTTGGTGCTTGCATTCCAGACAGACTTTGAGAAATCATATTGACTTGTTGGGTCAATATTTTATTCTGAGCCAATATCGCATCCAGAGTATCAATCTCAAGAACTCCTTTCTTCTGAGTTGACCCATTATTCACAGAATTCCTTTCAGAGGTGTACATGAATTGGTTATTTGCAACCATTTCAATGAGTTCTTGAGCATCTGCAGGCGTCTTCTTCAGATGAAGAGATCCTCTAGCAGAGCTATCCAATGATATCTTGGATAGTTCAGATAGACCATCATAGAAAATACCTATGATGCTCCATTCTGAAAGCATGTCAGAAGGGCACCTTCTGATCAATTGCTTGTATCTCTCCCAAGCTTCATAGAGGGATTCACCATCCTTCTGTCTAAAGGTTTGGACTTCCACTCTAAGCTTACTCAATTTTTGAGGTGGAAAAAACTTTGCCAAGAAGGCATTGACTAGCTTTTCCCAAGAGTTCAAGCTTTCCTTAGGTTGTGAATCTAACCATGTTCTAGCTCTGTCTCTTACAGCAAAAGGAAAGAGCATAAGTCTGTAGACTTCAGGGTCAACCCCATTGGTCTTGACAGTGTTACAGATTTGCAAGAATTCAGCCAAGAACTGATGAGGATCTTCCAATGGAAGTCCATGAAACTTACAATTCTGTTGCATTAGAGAAACTAATTGAGGCTTAAGCTCAAAGTTTTTTGCTCCAATGGCAGGGATAGAGATGCTTCTCCCATAGAAATCAGGAGTAGGTGCAGTAAAGTCACCAAGCACCTTCCTTGCATTGTTGGCATTGTTGTTGTTTTCAGCTGCCATAGTTTCTTCTTCTTTGAAGAGCTCTGTTAGGCCTTCTAAAGAGAATTGTGCTTTAGTTTCTCTTAGCTTTCTCTTCAAGGTCCTTTCAGGTTCAGGATCAGCTTGAACAAGTATTCCTTTATCTTTGTTCCTGCTCATGTGAAAGAGAAGAGAACAAGAAAGTAGGAAATCCTCTATGTCACAGTATAGAGATTCCTTGAGGTGTCAGAGGAAAAGAAGAATAGAAGGAGAGGATAGATATGAGAGAATTCGAACTTATTAAAGAATTAGGGTTCGAATTGCACCTTGAGGAGGAGTGTTAGTCCCTTAAATAGAAGGATGTGAGAAGAGGGGAAGAAATTTTTGAAATTAAAGTAAGAGATTTTGAAAATTTGGTAATTGGTTTTCGAAAACTAAGATTGAGAAAGAAATCAAGTGATTTTTGAAAAAGATTTTGAAATCAGAAATTAAAAGGATATGATTGAAAATTAATTTTGAAAAAGGGTGTGATTGAAAAGATATGATTGAGAAGATATGATTGAAAATCAAATTAAAAAGAGAAAGTTTTAAAACTAAAGTTGATTACTTGACTAACAAGAAATTAAAAGATATGATTCTAAAATTTAAAATTTGATCCTCTCTTAATAGGCAAGTTACAACTTGAAAATTTTTGAAGTGAATCTTGAATTGAAGCAAGGATTTTCGAAAATAGTAATAATTAAAAAAAATGGAAAGAAATTGATTTTGAAGAGATATGATTGAAAAGATATGATTTGAAAAAAATTTGATTTTGAAAAATTATGAAGATTTGAAAAAAATTTGAATTGAAAACAAAATCTTCCTTCTAGTGTCATCCTAGAGTTAAAAGCCCAGAATGGCATCCATTATGGCATTTAACGCCCAAAACTCTACCTTTTTGGGCGTTAAACGCCCAGCCAGGTACCCTGGCTGGCGTTTAAACGCCAGTTTTCCTTCTTCACTGGGCGTTTTGAACGCCTGGCTTTTTCTGTTTGATTCCTCTGCTGAATGTTCTGAATCTTCAATTCTTTGTATTATTGACTTGAAAAGACATAGTTTTAAAAAAATATTTTTCAATTTTTGATGATGGGAATCAATAAAAATGCAACTAAGATCAAATAAACAATGCATGCAAGACACCAAACTTAAAAGTTTGTATACTAAGGACTATAACAATGTAAAGATGCATGTAGGAAACAACAAAACATACAAAACAAGAGAATTTGAAGATCAGAGCAATGAAATCATCAAGAACAACTTGAAGATAAATGAAGAACAATATGTATAAATTTTCGAAAATTAGAAGGATAAAGACATGCAATTGACACCAAACTTAAAATTAGACAATAGACTCAAACAAGAAACATAAAATATTTTTGGTTTTATGATTTTAAATTTTTTTTGTATTTTTTTTTTCGAAAATTATATAGAAAAGAAAATAAAGAGAATCAAAACTTTTAATAAGAATTCCAGGAATCATGCAATGTTAGTCTAAAGCTTCAGTCTAAAAAGGATTAGACATGTTTGGCCAAGCTTCAGCAGGATATTACATTCAATAGCTAAATTGATGAGAATCAATCAGCTTTTGTGATAGTGGGAACATCACCTTGAAACTCTAGAATTCATTCTTAAAAATTCTGAAAAGTACCTAATCTAAGCAACAAGATGAACCGTCAGTTGTCCAAACTCGAACAATCCCCGGCAACGGTGCCAAAAACTTGGTGCACGAAATTATGATCATCAACAATGGCGCCAAAGACTTGGTGCTCATAAACGTGAATCACACTTTGTCACAATTCTGCACAACTAACCAGCAAGTGCACTGGGTCGTCCAAGTAATAAACCTTACGTGAGTAAGGATCGATCCCACGAAGATTGTCAGCTTGAAGCAAGCTATGGTCATCTTGTAAATCTCAGTCAGGTGGATTCAAATGGTTATGGAGTTTGAGGTGATGAAAATAAACATAAAATAAAGATAGAGATACTTATGTAATTCATTGGTGGATTTCAGATAAGCGTATGAAGATGCTTTGTTCCCCTTGAACCTCTGCTTTCCTATTGCCTTCTTCCAATCATTCATACTCCTTTCCATGGCAAGCTTTATGTTGGGCATCACCGTTGTCAATGGCTACATCCCGTCCTCTCAGTGAAAATGGTCCTGATGCTCTGTCACAACATCGGCTAATCAGCTGTCGGTTCTCGATCATGTCGGAATAGGATCCATTGATCCTTTTGCGTCTATCACACGCCGCACAATCGCGAGTTTGAAGCTCGTCACAGTCATCCCTTCCCAGATCCTACTCGGAATACCACAGACAAGGTTTAGACTTTTCGAATCTCAAGAATGGCCGCCAATAATTCTAGCCTATACCACGAAGGTTCCAATCTTAGATTAGAAACCCAAGAGATATGCATTCAAGCTTGTTTGCATGTAGAACGGAAGTGGTTGTCAGTCACGCGTTCATAGGTGAGAATGATGATGAGTGTCACGGATCATTACATTCATCAAGTTGAAGAACGAATGAATATCTTGGAGAAGAAATAGACTTGAGTTGAATAGAAAAATAATAGTACTTGTATTAATTCATGAAGAACAGCAGAGCTCCACACCTTAATCTATGGTGTGTAGAAACTCCACCGTTGAAAATACATAAGAACAAGGTCTAGGCATGGCCGAATGGCCAGCCTCCAAACATATCTAAGATAGCATAAGACTTATCAAAGATCCAAAGTATGAAAATACAATGGCAAAAGGTCCGATTTATAGAAAACTAGTAGCCTAGGGTTACAGAAATGAGTAATTAATGCAGAAATCTTCTTTCGAACCCACTTGGTGTGTGCTTGGGCTGAGCATTGAAGCTTTCATGTGTAGAGACTTTTCTTGGAGTTAAACACTAGCTTTTGTGCCAGTTTGGGCGTTTAACTCCAGCTTTTGTGCCAGTTTTGGAGTTAAACGCCAGAATTCTTGAGCTGACTTGGAACGCCGGTTTGGGCCATCAAATCTTGGGCAAAGTATAGACTATTATATATTTCTGGAAAGCCCAAGATGTCTACTTTCCAACGCAATTGAGAACGTTCCAATTAGGCCTCTGTAGCTCCAGAAAATCCACTTTGAGTGCAGGGAGGTCAGAATCCAACAGCATCTGCAGTCCTTTTTCAGCCTCTGAATCAGATTTTTGCTCAGGTCCCTCAATTTCAGCCAGAAAATACCTGAAATCACAGAAAAACACACAAACTCATAGTAAAGTCCAGAAGAGTGATTTTTATTTAAAAACTAATAAAAATATAATAAAAACTAATTAAAATATACTAAAAACATACTAAAAATAATGCCAAAAAGCGTATAAATTATCCGCTCATCACCATGACAGAAGGTTCTACAATTTAACTCTAGGCTCAGATTGTTCCCTGGGAAATTAAAATCCTGGTGGAGGGGACCATATGTGATCACAACTGTGTCACCATATGGATATGTAGAGCTTCAGGATGCTGACTCTGACAAAAAGTTCATTGTTAATGGATAGAGAGTCAAACATTATCTTGAAAGCAATATTGAGCAAGAATGCTCAAAACTGAGACTCGACTAAAGCTCAGTAAAGGTCCAGCTAAAGACAATATAGAAGCACTTGCTGGGAGGCAACCCAGTCATTAGCAAAGGTTCTTATTATTTAAATAATAATTATAGGAGTTTGATATCAATTATTTTTAATGTTTTTTGTCCAAATGCAGAAGTTTACAGAGTTACAGAAGGATTCAGAGCACAAAGCAGAGAAAAAGAGCTCACTGGTTCGAAAACACCAGTAAGAGGTATTTTGGGCATTAAATTCCAGAATGGGTATCATTCTGGGCGTTTAGCGCCAGTAAAGATACCTTCCTGGGCGTTAAACGCCAGAATGGGCACCATTCTGGGCGTTTAATGCCAAAGTTGCAGCATCCTGGGCATTTAGAAAAACACCCAGTGATAAAAGATTTCTGGCGTTTAACGCCAGTCAGGGTACCTGGCTGGGCGTTAAACGCCCACAATGGCCAACATATGGGCGTTAAACGCCATATTGGATACCATTCTAGGCGTTTAATGCCAGAAAAGGCAGGGGGAGGAGATTTTGTTTCCACTTCAAATTTTTTCAAACATTCATGTTTTAATTCATAATTTTCTGCATAAACATGTTACAAATTTTCATCACTCACACTCAATTTTCAAAAATTTAATAATCTTCTAAATTCCTTTTCAATTTTCTTTCAAATCCTTTCCAAATCTTTTTCAAAAACTCATTTATCTTTTCAATTCCTTTCCAAATCTTTTCCAACTCATCATATCTTCTTTTAATTCTTAGATGCATCAACAAAATTTCAGATTTAACTTCTTTATATCTTTTTCATATCTTTTGAATTTTAAAATCTCATCTTTTTCATATCATGATTCATTTTTTTTACCAATCATATCTTTCTATCATATCTTTTTAAAAATTTTCGAAACCCCACCCCTCCACTTTTAAATACACGTTCAGCCATCCCCATCCCTCCACCATTCGAATCTGTCTCCCCTCTATTCTTCTTCCTTCCTTCCTTTTGCTTGAGGACAAGCAAACCTCTAAGTTTGGTGTGTTTTTCCGTGATCACTGAGCAAAAATTCACCAAGATCATGGTCCCTAAAGGAAAACAAACCACTCTAAGAGGCAAGAAAGAGAACAATCCAAAACCACTTTGGAATCAAGAGAGGTTCTTAACCAAAGAACATGCAGATCATTATCACAAAATAATGGGTTTGAGGTCAGTGATCCCGGAAGTTAAGTTCGATCTAAAAGAAGACGAATATCCAGAGATCCAAGAACAGATTCGAAACAGAGGTTGGGAAATCCTAGCCAATCCTGAGACAAAGGTTAGAAAAAATATGGTCCAGGAATTCTACTCAAATCTGTGGTTAACAGATAAATAGAGAATGACGGGAACTGCCTTCCATACCTTTCGAACCATGGTCAGAGGGAAGATTATTTACTTCCACCTTGACAAAATAAGAGAGGTCTTCAAACTGCCTCAACTACAAGATGATCCAGAATCCTTTAATAGGAGAATGGTGAGAGTAGATAAGCATTTGGACCAAGTTCTAGAGGACATATGCCTCCCTGGAACTAAGTGGATAACCAACTCAAAAGATGTCCCAAACCAACTCAAGAGAGGAGATCTCAAACCAGTCGCTAGGGGCTGGTTGGACTTCATTGGGCATTCTATACTGCCCACTAATAACCGCTCTGAGGTCACTGTCAAAAGAGCAGTGATGATTCATTGCATTATGCTAGGAAATGAAATAGAGATTCATCATCTGATTTCTTGTGAAATCTACACAATTGCAAATAATAACTCTACTGAAGCCAAATTGGCTTACCCAAGCTTAATCTCTCTTCTACGTAAAGATTCTGGGGTAAAGATGGGAGTGGATGAGTTCATCTCAGTCGAGCATCCAATCACTAAAAAGTCAATGGAGGGACAACAAGTACACGACAACTCCATCAAGAGGAGGGCGCAGGAGTTCTTCCCAGAAATCCCTCAAATTGACTACTAGACCCGCCTAGAAGCATCTATCACCAAGCTGCAAGAAGCTATGGATCAACTTAAGGAAGAACAGCAAAATCAAAATAGCATGCTTTGCAAGCTGCTTAAGGAACATGAGAAGCAAGGGCGTGAGCTACAAGAGCTGAAGCGCTGATGACAAGTCATCTTAGCCTAGTTTCACTAGCCTTTTTCTTTTGTTTTCAATTGAATTATGCACTTTCTTGAGCCATAAGCAAGCCAATTGGGTAGATTTTCATGTTTCCTTTGACTTAATCAACCATGTATGAATTCATGCTATTTCATGAGGTTTTATGCTATAATTGTCACATATTATGAAAGAATGAATATCTCATGATTTTGAGCATAGCTTTGATGTGTTTGGTTGATTAATGATAGGTGAAGAAAGCTTGGAGAAAGGTTGAAGCAAGAAGGAATGGCTAGGAGGAAGAGAGGACAAAAAGTTTGAGCAAAAGTTTGCCTCAAACTTCAGCTCAAACTTTTGGATTAACTGAAAATGAACCAGGGAGCAACAAGCTGGACCAAAAGTTAGCCTCAAACTTTTGTGCAAACTTTTGGGCAAAAAGCTGGAGCAAAAGTTAGCCTCAAACTTTTTGGCTAACTTTTGGGCAAAAAGCTGGAGCAAAAGTTAGCCTCAAACTTTTTGGCTAACTTTTGGCATCACAAATCAACACCCTGGAGAGCAAAAGTTTGCGCCAACGTTAGCCCCTAACTTTTTGGCTAACGTTGGCGCATGAAAAACACACCCTGGAGAGCAAAAGTTTGCGCCAACGTTAGCCTCTAACTTTTTGGCTAACGTTGGCGCCATGAGTATGCAAGGGGAGGCCAACGTTGGAGTAAAAGTTTGACCCCTAACTTTTGCCCCAACGTTGGTATCAGCAAAGAAGGGTGGCTGATGTGAAAAGTTGGATTATAAGTTAGCCTCAAACTTTTACTCAAACTTTTACTCAAGCTTTCATGATTCCAAACCCGGTTCAATTCGGTTCTTCTCTAAACTCCAAGAGCAATCAACCAAGGCCTCTATCAACCCAATTCCATCAAGAGCAAAGGCCCAATTGAAGGCTTGAAGACCATTTGAAGAAAATGTATAAATAGCATAGGATTTAAGTTTTTAAGGGAGCTTCCCTTTTTAGTTTTCATATAGAGCTTTCTTTTCTGGTTTTGATTGGGAATTCACTTTCACATTCTAGCATTGTTGTTTTAATTCAAGAGAAGAGGGGAGGAGAATTGATCTCTCTTCTTTCTTGTTCTTACCCAGCACTCTTTAATTTTCTTGCTTCGGATCTTGGGTGGAGAATTGAAGAACTTCTGTTTCAATCTCACCTTGGGATCTTGTTTAATTCTCTGCTTAATTGAATTTCAATTTCGGTTAATTGCTTCTTCATCTACTTTCTTTGCAATTTACAATTTCTTTGCAATTGTTCTTGTTGGATCTAGGAAGGCATTGAGATCTAGACTAGGTTATCTAGTCTCTTGGGTCCTGAGATCTGAATTCCAATTTTACATCCTCTGTTTACTGCTTTCAAGCTCATTTACATTCCTGTTTTAAGATCCGGTTCAATTCCAGTCATCCTTTACTTCTCTGCTTGTTGCAATTTTACTTTTCCTTGTTTAATTTCTGCAAATCCAATTCCCAATTCCCTTTACAATTCAAGCCATTTACATTTCTTGCACTTTAAGATTCTGCAATTTACATTTCTTGCATTCTAAGTTTCTGCCATTTAATTTCTTGTTCTTTAAGATTCAGCACTTTAAATTTCAGTTCTCTTTAATTTCATGCCAATTACCCATTCCCTTTACTTTCTATGCAATTTAAATTCTGCAAATCACAAATCTCTCAACCAAATCTTGATTCGCTTGACTAAATCAACCACTAAACTAAAATTTCTCAATCCTTCAATCCCTGTGGGATCGACCTCACTCCGGTGAGTTATTATTACTTGATGCGACCCGGTACACTTGCCGGTTAGTTTTGGGTGTTTTGGAGAAATTCGTTTTTCCACAAAAATATCCCATCAAGTTTTTGGCGCCGTTGCCGGGGATTGATTAGATTGACAATGATTAAGTGAGGTGGTGGTCTAGATCAAGCATTTTCTTTATTTTTGTTCTCTATTTTAGATTGAAACCAAGGTGTTTGAGTTTATGCCTCACTAAGAAATTCTCATCTTTGATATGAGTAATTTCAATTTTCAATGGTGTTGTGCTTTCCAAAATTCAAATGGAGTTCAACTCATTTTATGATCAAACAAATTTTATGGGATATTACCCACCATCACCAATCTCTAATGGTGGCTGGAAATATCACCAAGAAAATACGAATTCTAAGCACTCCAATCCATGGAGATTTGCTTCAGAGACACAAGATGAGTAGGAAAATCATATGGGATACCAACCACCACTACAAAATAATTCAAATTGTTATCCTCATGGTAGATGGGAGTATCACCAAAGAATGAAAGAGCATCCACCCTCACGTCCCAGTTTCTCATTTAAAAGTTCTTCATCACTTGATTATGCCTCAACACAAAGTTTCCTCCAAAATCCATACCAGTCATCCCATCAATCACACAACTCATTCCACACCCCTCAACACAACTTCACCACAACACATTCACGTCACCAAAATTACTCTCAACCTTCATCTCTTGAATTAACAGATGAGGAATACCTTGAAGCCATTGAAATACAGAGAAAACTAGTGGAAAGATACACAAAATCCCCATCTTGGAAAGAAACCATCCTCAAGAAGATGAATGGGCCCTTAGAGCAAACAAAGAGGAACTTAGAACCATCAAACAGTAAGGATGAAGACAAATATGTGGGTGAGGAAGTGGAAAAGAAAGATGAGGAAGCCTCTGTGTCAAGAGAAAATTCAATGAAAAATAAGGTAGAGGAAACATTTGAACCTGACCTTGCATATTCACAGAAGCCACTTGAGATGACAAGGGAACATGAAAAACAAAATGGCTCAACAATTGGATCCATGATTGAAAGATATGAAGAGGAGATGAAGAAATGTTGGGAAGATCAACAAACCTCCTCCATGAAAGAGCTATTAAAACAAATGTTGAGTGTAAAAGAGAAAGTGGAAGAGCAAGAAAGTGAGAAAGACAACCAAAGAATTCCAAACTCAGGTGAAGCAGAGAAGTACACAGAGGAAGAGCTCACAGAACCACCATTGTAAGAGGCTCTTGATGAAAAGAAGACTCTAACAATCACACAACCACCAAGACTTGGATTCAAGAAAGTGAAGGCAATTAACAAAAACACCGAGAAGAGGATTGTGACCAAGCTACAAAGGACAACATTCAAGAGAAGGTCAACTGCAAACAATCCTTCCCCTGAACTAGCAAGTAAGCTCAATCAAGCTGTATACAAAAGGAGGCTTGCTGAGAAGAGACTAAGAAAGGGGACAACAACTGAAACTTTCCTCCCCTTGAGGTCATTCCTCTTAACCAACTGGAAGAAGAGGAAGAAAGTGAAGAACAACATGTCAAGCTAGTGACAATAAAGAAGCGCTTGTTGGGAGGCAACCCAACCTGAGGTAATTTTCTCTTCATAGCTAATTTAATAAAAGAGTTGAGTAGATTTCTCTGTGTTGCAAAGAGATAAGTTTGGTGTTGCACACCAAAATAGTTAAGGGGTGAATGTTGGATGCTAAGTTTGGTGTTCCACCAAAAATTTCATTAAGAACACATTGCACCCTCAGCATGATCAGTATCGGCTCCAAACCATCAGAGAAACTGCTTAACAATTGTCATGTTTCTAGTTTTTGGTTGTTTTCTGGTTCATAGTTTGTTTCTTAGTTCATAGTTTATTTCCTTAATAAAAGCACTTGATGTTTCATGCATGTATTTATTTTGCTATATATAGAAGTAGGTAAGGAACTAAGTTTGGTGTTCCCACACCAACTTAGGTTCACAGAATCACAAGCATACATGCATGCTAACTACCTCTCAAGTGCTTGGGGAACAAGCAACTTTCAATATCTTTTCTAGGAAGTCATTCAATCTCTTGAAGGAAAAAGTACATCATCATGGATAGAGGAAGGATATAGAACCCAACAATGATGATGACACAGAGGAAACAAATAGACTCCAAGAGGTTGTATTGTTCTCTGACTGATTCTAGTTCAAGTATGTTAATTGAAAGTGCAAATGTCCCCTATTGATTAGTGTCTTCTTAGATTCATTTACTGTCTGCGAGTTTGTTTGGTTTCATGCTATTATGGCTTACTAGTCTAAGTGCTTGATTCACTTTCATCTTACTTGAATTATATGCTTTGTTCCTCATGCTTGAATAAAAGAAAAATAACTGTGAAATAGAGAAAGAGTAAAAGTCTAGCATGATATGAGACAAAATGAGGTTATGTGGTGGTATGTGCTGGTTCATTGGTTGATTTATGAAATAGGGCTGAATGTTAGCATGACTTTGTGATATGAACTTGAGTTACATTTCATGAGACTTGACAAAAGAAAAAGGTCCAAAATAAAAGAAAGAAAATGCAAGAAAAAGAAGCAAAAAGAAATAAACAAGGCTGGGCATCAATAGCTTGAGATTTGGATATATGCCTGTGATGCTTTTTGTACAAAGATAAGCTTGGATAACTAGGTTCTAAGGGGTGCTTCATCACCCGGCAACTTGGGTTAACTAACCCGGGATTGCCAACCGAAAGTCCACCATCAAGAGCTACTTTGAGACAAAGCATTTAGTAACCCAAAGAGGTGCTTGGCATCAATTTCCAAAGAACTAACAGAGATGAACAAAACAAGCTAAATGCCTGTGATGTGTGTGTGCTAAGGAGAGGCTTGAGCAAGTAAGTCCATAGGGGTGTTTCAACACCTAGCATCTTGAACCAACTGGGGCGGGAATGCTGGCTGAAAGCTTACTCTAAAAAGTTGCCTTACCACATAGCATTAAGCCTCAGCCAAGAAAAGAACAAGAAAAGCTAAGGACCAAGCTAATAACAAGTCTCATTTTTTTTGTAATTCGAGTAAGAATCCAAAGGAATGTTGATGTCTCAGCCCCAGAATAAAAATCCCTAAGATACCATGCATAAAAACTCCATTTACCAGTATTCAATGTCTTCCAATAAAAAGGCTTATACACTTCTCTGCTTCTAGTAATTTTTCTTATGTTTTACTGCTTGCTTGGGGACAAGCAAGCTTTAAGTTTGGTGTTGTGATGACAAGTCATCTTAGCCTAGTTTCACTAGCCTTTTTCTTTTGTTTTCAATTGAATTATGCACTTTCTTGAGCCATAAGCAAGCCAATTGGGTAGATTTTCATGTTTCCTTTGACTTAATCAACCATGTATGAATTCATGCTATTTCATGAGGTTTTATGCTATAATTGTCACATATTATGAAAGAATGAATATCTCATGATTTTGAGCATAGCTTTGATGTGTTTGGTTGATTAATGATAGGTGAAGAAAGCTTGGAGAAAGGTTGAAGCAAGAAGGAATGGATAGGAGGAAGAGAGGACAAAAAGTTTGAGCAAAAGTTTGCCTCAAACTTTAGCTCAAACTTTTGGATTAATTGAAAATGAACCAGGGAGCAAAAAGCTGGACCAAAAGTTAGCCTCAAACTTTTGTGCAAACTTTTGGGCAAAAAGCTGGAGCAAAAGTTAGCCTCAAACTTTTTGGCTAACTTTCGGGCAAAAAGCTGTAGCAAAAGTTAGCCTCAAACTTTTTGGCTAACTTTTGGCATCACAAATCAACACCCTGGAGAGCAAAAGTTTGCGCCAATGTTAGCCCCTAACTTTTTGGCTAACGTTGGCGCATGAAAAACACACCCTGGAGAGTAAAAGTTTGCGCCAACGTTAGCCTCTAACCTTTTGGCTAACGTTGGCGCCATGAGTATGCAAGGGGAGGCCAACGTTGGAGCAAAAGTTTGACCCCTAACTTTTGCCCCAATGTTGGTATTAGCAAAGAAGGGTGGCTGATGTGAAATGTTGGAGTAAAAGTTAGCCTCAAACTTTTACTCAAACTTTTACTCAAGCTTTCATGATTCCAAACCCGGTTCAATTCGGTTCTTCTCCAAACTCCAAGAGAAATCAACCAAGGCCTCTATCAACCCATATCCATCAAGAGCAAAGGCCCAATTGAAGGCTTGAAGACCATTTGAAGAAAGTGTATAAATAGCATGGGATTTAAGTTTTTAAGGGAGCTTCCCTTTTTAGTTTTCATATAGAGCTTTCTTTTCTGGTTTTGATTGGGAATTCACTTTCACATTCTAGCATTGTTGTTTTAATTCAAGAGAATTGGGGAGGAGAATTGATCTCTCTTCTTCCTTGTTCTTACCCAGCACTCTTTAATTTTCTTGCTTCGGATCTTGGGTGGAGAATTGAAGAACTTCTGTTTCAATCTCACCTTGGGATCTTGTTTAATTCTCTGCTTAATTGAATTTCAGTTTCGGTTAATTGCTTCTTCATCTACTTTCTTTACAATTGTTCTTGTTGGATCTAGGAAGGCATTGAGATCTAGACTAGGTTATCTAGTCTCTTGGGTCCTGAGATCTGAATTCCAATTTTACATCCTCTGTTTACTGCTTTCAGGCTCATTTACATTCCTGTTTTAAGATCCGGTTCAATTCCAGTCATCCTTTACTTCTCTACTTGTTGCAATTTTACTTTTCCTTGTTTAATTTCTGCAAATCCAATTCCCAATTCCCTTTACAATTCAAGCCATTTACATTTCTTGCACTTTAAGATTCTGCAATTTACATTTCTTGCGTTCTAAGTTTCTGCCATTTAATTTCTTGTTCTTTAAGATTCAGCACTTTAAATTTCAGTTCTCTTTAATTTCATGCCAATTACCCATTCCCTTTACTTTCTATGCAATTTAAATTCTGCAAATCACAAATCTCTCAACCAAATCTTGATTCGCTTGACTAAATCAACCACTAAACTAAAATTGCTCAATCCTTCAATCCCTGTGGGATCGACCTCACTCCGGTGAGTTATTATTACTTGATGCGACCCGGTGCACTTGCCGGTTAGTTTTGGGTGTTTTGGAGAAATTCGTTTTTCCACAAAAATATCCCATCAAGCGCCAGAAGCTCTCCCTTGAGGGACCAGACGCCCCACAGATTGAAGGAGCATCCACTTCACAAAATAAAGGTTGTTGAGTCCTAATCTTAAATCTGTGGTAAACTTTTATTATTAGAAACCTATCTTATGAATTACATGAAGTATTAGTAATTAGGGTCTTTATCTTTTTTTTCTTTTTATTATCTCAAAGTAAGCTATAATTATTTTTCTCATCATCACTAAACATAAATAAAATAGTAGATTTTCTTTAGAGTAAGGAGGCAATTATCTTAAGCTTTCAAAAAAAAAAATTATAATTATTTTTATGTGGTGGCAACACTTTTTGTCTTCTAAACGAATGCTTGAACAGTGCATATTTTTGATAGTGAAGTTTATGAATGTTAAAATTGTTGGCTCTTGAAAGAATGATGAAAAAAAAGAGAAATGTTATTGATAATCTGAAAAATCATAACATTGATTCTTGAAGCAAGAAAAAACAGTAAAAAAAAGAGAGAGCGAGAAAACGAAAAATAAAGAAAGAGCCAATAGCCCTTTAAACTTAAAAGCAAGGGTAAAAAGGATCCAAGGCTTTGAGCATCAATGGATAGGAGGGCCCAAAGGAATGAAATCCTAGCCTAAGCAGATAAATCAAGCTGTCCCTAACCATGTGCTTGTGTCATGAAGGTCCAAGTGAAGTGCTTGAGACTGAATGGTTAAAGTCGTGATCCAAAGCAATAGAGTGTGCCTAAGAACTCTGGACACCTCTAATTGGGGACTTTAACAAAGCTGAGTCACAATCTGAAAGGTTCACCCAGTTATGTGTCTTTGGCATTTATGTATCCTGTAGTATTACTGGAAAATAAGATGCTTAGGGTCACAACCAAGACTCAAAAAGTAGCTGTGTTCAAGAATCAACGCATTAAAACTAGGAGAACCAATAACACCATCCGAATTCTGAGTTCCTATGGATGCCAATCATTCTGAACTTCAAAGGATAAATTGAGATGCCAAAAGTGTTCAGGAGCAAAAAGTTACTAGCCCTGCTCATCTAATTAGAATCTGAGCTTCACTTAAAACTCCGAGATGTATCACCTCTTGATCTTCTGCCTATCCTATTTTATTTATCTAGTTGCTTGAGGACAAGCAACAGTTTAAGTTTGGTGTTGTGATGAGCGGATATTTTATACGCTTTTTGGTGGTATTTTCATGTAGTTTTTAGTATGATTTAGCTACTTTTTAGTATATTTTTATTAGTTTTTAAATAAAAATCACATTTCTGGACTTTACTATGAGTCTGTGTATTTTTTCTGTGATTTCAGGTATTTTCTGGCTGAAATTAAGGGACCTGAGCAAAAATCTAATTCAGAGGCTGAGAAAGGACCGCAGATGCTGTTGGATTCTGACCTCCCTGCACTGAAAATAGATTTTATGGAGCTACAAAAGCCCAATTGGTGCGCGCTTAATTAAGTTGAAAATTAGACATCTTGGGCTTTCCAGCAATATATAATAGTCCATACTTTGCCTGTGTTTGGATAACGCAAACTGGCGTCTAAACGCCAACTTTCTACCCTTTTCTGGCGTTAAAGGCCAGAACTGGCATAAAAGTTGGAGTTAAACGCCCAGACTGGCACAAAAGCTTGAGTTTAATGCCAGGAATAGCCTATGTGCGTGAAAGCTTCAATGCTCAGCCCAAACACACACCAAGTGGGCCCCGGATGTGGATTTCTGCACTATCTATCTTAGCTTACTCATTTTCTATAAACGTAGGTCACTGGTTTATTATAAAAACCACTTTTAGAGATTCATTTTGTATATCATGACATTTTACATCAGAACTTGTATTTTCTACGGCATGAGTCTCTAAACTCCATTGCTGGGGGTGAGGAGCTCTGCTGTGTCTCAATGGATTAATGTAATTACTTCTGTTTTCTATTCAATCATGCTTGTTTCTATTCTAAGATATTCACTCGTACTTCAACATGATGAATGTGTTGATCCGTGACACTCATCATCATTCTCACCTATGAACGCGTGCTTGACAACCACCTCCGTTCTATCTGCAATAGCTTGAGTGTGTATCTCTTGGGTTCCTGGTTCACGAGTTTGATTTCATCTCCTGACAACAGAACATTCAAATCCGTGAGACCAGAGTCTTCATGGTATAAGCTAGAATCAATTGGCAGCATTCTTGAGATCCAGAAAGTCTAAACCTTGTCTGTGGTATTCAGAGTAGGATCTGGGAAGGGATGACTGTTACGAGCTTCAAACTCATGAATGTTGGGCACAGTGACAGTGTGCAAAAGGATCAATGGATCCTATTCCAACACTAGTGAGAACCGACAGATGATTAGCCATGTACATGGACCATTTTCACTGAGAGGATGGATGGTAGCCATTGACAACGGTGATCCACCAACATACAGCTTGCCATAGAAGGAACCTTGCGCGCATGAAGAAGAAGATAGTAGTAAAGCAGAGATTCAGAAGACAGAGCATCTCCAAAACCTCAACCTGTTCTCCATTACTGCATAACAAGTATTTATTTCATGTTCTTTTACTTTTACTTTTCACAATTAAAACTAAGAATTATTACTGATATCCTGACTAAGAGTTACAAGATAACCGTAGCTTGCTTCAAGCCGACAATCTCCGTGGGATCGACCCTTACTTACGTAAGGTATTACTTGGATGACCCAGTGCACTTGCTGGTTAGTTGTGCAGAATTGCAAAAGTGTGATTGCAATTTCGTGCACCAACCTCTAACCATGGAGGAAAGTCAAGTGGATGAATCAACTTGATTCCACAAGTCCTAGCCAACTCCCAAGGGAAAGACTAGCTTTAGTGGTATCCAAATCAATTAGCAACTTCTAATTATCAATCAATAAGGGAATTAGATAACTCAAGTGTCACTAATTACTCTACCTAGGCCAAGAGGAATAAGATCTATGCTAAAATCCAACCAAGCATTTCATCAAACACTTAGAAGGCTAAAGAATAAAGCATAGTAAATCAATCAACAATAATGAAATCTAACTACAATTATTGCAAGGAATTAATAACAACAATCAAAACAAAACACAACTATCATGAATTACCTCAAATTGAATTGAAAGAAAATAGGATGAACAAAAGTAGATCTACAACAAAGTCTAGAATCAAAGTAGAAGAAATTATAACAAACAATAGAAGAATGATGAATGTAATAACAAAGAATTGAAGAGTAGAAGTAGATGAAAGCATGAATTAAAACCTAGATCTAAGATTATTGACCTAAACCTAATCCTAATCCTAATCCTAGAGAGAAGTGAGAACTTCTCTCTCTAAAACTAACTAAAACTAATCCTAAATACGTGTGAATGAATCTTTACATGCCTCCCCCTTCATTCCTTGGTCTATTTAGCCTTTTCCCGCCAAAAACTCAGCTCCAAATGGGGCCAGAAACCCTCCAAAATTGCCAGGCACGAGATCCTCTTCAAAAATCACGTGCGGCCTTCGGTGCATACGCGTATAGTGCGCGTACGCGTCCATGGAGCATTTCACAATCCGCGCATAGACGCATAGTGCGCGCGCGCGTCCATGAGATTTTCTCAAATCTTTGGCTTTTCGTGATTTCTCTACTTTGTATGCTTTCCTTTCACTCATTTGATCCTTTCCTAGCACTTTACAATCTGAGATCACTAGCAAACACATCAAGGCATTGATAAACCCCAATTTTGTGGTTTATCTTGTGCTTAATTTGGGGGATTTTATCACCTTTTTCCACATTTATTCAATGAAATAGCATGGTTTTGTAATTCTCCCTTGAATTGTGCTTAAGTGTACAAACATGCTTTTTAGGCCCTTAAATTGGTGATTTTAACTCACTTTAATTCCATTCGATGCCTTGATGTGTTTGTTGAGTGATTTCAGGTTCATAAGGCAAGTATTCAATGGAAGAAATGAGGAGAAAATCATAAAAAGTGGAGGATGCACGAAGAAACAAAGATTGGGAATGTATCGATGGGCGCGCACGCGTACAAGGCGCGCACGCACAGAAGTGATTTCACATAGAGACGCGCATGCATACATGCCGCGTACGCGAGGATGAAGGAACAGCCAATCGACGCGCACGCGCACATGACGCGTACGCGCCGATACCAGCACGTGACTCACTTAAAGGCAAAATGCTAGGGGCGATTTCTGAGCTGCCTAGGCCCAAATCCAACTTATTTCTGAGTCCGACCCTTACTGCCCAACCTGAGAGCGGATAGCTAATGCGTTCCGCTTTTTGAACAGGGTTCTATGGTCGGTCCGCGACCCCTGGATGCCGAAGGCATCCTTGGGGTGATCTCGTAGTTCCTACGGGGTGGAGACGATGGGGTCGGTCCATGGATTTTCTTTCCTTTTGCCGCATTTCGTTCAAAGGGTTGAAGGGAGATAGTGCATCAAGCTGTTCGCAAGGGCCAACTTGATCCTCTTCCCCAGGATCCCAGATGAGGAAACCCTAGGAGAGCCGCCGATTTGTCGATAACCTCAACCTCAGACCAATCAATCGAATATTGATTAATACGTAATCGATCGAACACTACTTGAAAACGGCTATTCTGCTCAGAACTGAGAAGTTCTAAATGTTCCTGGAAATTCTTGCTCCCATTGGACCATCTGTATCTACATGCATTAAGATCCCGATTCATGGATCTCTCGGTTCGAGAAATCAAAATAAGAGGATCGAACCATTTCTTCTGACTCTTTTTCAAATTTGATAACTGGTGGTTGATCGTGTATTTCATTATAGTTCTATGATTCATAGTATCATTTTCTATTTGATACCTTTGAATTCCATATTCGAAGTTGCGATCGAATCGATTCTTTTTAATGAATCGATTCAATACATTTCTTATGTACCCATAGGTGCTATATTGGATTTGAATCAGATTTCGGATCAATCTATATTGATTGACTGCCTCCATTATGTTGTTGCTAGCAAATACCACTATTTTTGGTTTTGGATCTTCCAAATCATTCCCGCAATTTCATGCAGAATTGAAGTTCAAGCAAAGGGGGAGCACTTGTTTCTAACTTAGCATCATGTAGTTTAGTTTTTAGAGAGATAAGCTCCCTCTTCTCTCTAGAATTAGGGTTCTTAGGACATTTCCATCTTAGATCTAGGTTCAATCTCATGATTTCATCTCATTTCCTTTGTGAATTCTTGCTTCTACTCTTTCATTATCATGGTTTGTAGTGTTAATTTTACTTTTATGCTTCTTTCATGTTTATGAATAGTCATGTTAGATTTGGTTTACCTTTAATGCAATTTGATGTTGATGTCTCTTTTTATTGATGAATTGAGTTGTAAATTTATTTCCCTTGCTATTGGTAGTTGGTAGATTATCATTCTTGCACTTTTACTATGCTTTCCATTTGTACCTACCAAGTGTTTGACAAAATGTTTGGTTGGGCTTTAGAGTAGACTTTGAGTATTCTTGGCTTGGAAAGAGTAATTAGGCAATCTTGAGTCATGAAAACCCAACTCATGTTGATGATCTAGAGTTGTTAGCTAGTATTATTTTCATTAACTCTAATCTCTTGCTAATTCACTTAGTGAGTTGATTAGGACCATTGGATTGAGATTAGCTAGTCTTGTTAGACTTTCTTCGAGTGTGAAGATAATATGATACCTTCTTCCATCTTCGGGGTTGACGTAATGAGATAGATTCTTATTTATTATTATGGTATAATTGATTAGTCTTGTTTGACATTCTCCCTATGTGAAGATGACATGATACCTTCTTCCATTTGTTAGAGTTGACTAAATAAGATGAATTAATCATTGCATGACTAGGATAGAAAGCCTATATTCTTAACCCTTGCCATGAATGTCTCACCTTATTAATTGCTTTCTTTAATTGCTTGCTTGATTAACCTTTCTTGCACATTTAATTTCTTTCCATGTATCAATCAAACCCCCTTGCCCCCTTCATAGCCAATAAGCATACATTTCATTGCAATTCCTTGTGAGACGACCCGGAGTCTAAATACTTCGGTTTTTTCTTATTTGGGGTTTGTTCCTTGTGACAACCAAAAAGTTTTTATGTGAGGATTGTTTGTCGGGTTAGAACTATACTTGCAACGAGAATTCATTTGTGAAATTTTAAACCGACACGACAAGTTTTCATTATCAAAATGGCACCGTTGCCAGGGAATTGCAATGGTGCTATATTGTTGGCTATTGTATATATTGTGAATAGCTTGATTTTTGGGTTTGTTTGTTAGCTTTTTCTAGTTTTAGGATTCAGTTTTCTTTGTTTCTTGTTAGCTTTTATTTTTATTTTTTCTTGTCACTATGAATTCTCACCCCTTTGGCTATGAGTGTGGTTCAAACTATGTTGTAGGAGATGGAATTTACAATGATAACATGCATCAAGGAATTGGAGATCAAAGTTTGGCAAGAGTGATTGGGGACATGACTACTATCCTCACGGAGATGCACGACGACCAAAGGGCATTTATTGCCACCCGAGCCGTCCAAGCGCCACCCGAATGTGACTACTCTTTGGATTCTTATGGGTATACTCCTTATCCTAATGCATACCAATCTAATGTATGTGATGACCCTCATTGTGATTGTCAACCACAACCACCACATATATATGAACCCCCTCCTCAATATAGCCCTCCACCATACTCACAAGTCTCATACCACCATTCACCTCCAGATGATCCCAACCCATACACACCATGCCAACCACCATATAAACCATATCTAGAACCACCACCATTCCAACACCAATACTCCCGTGAACCACAAAGTCTACACACACCACCTCAAGAATTTCACCAATATGAACCACCTTCCAATTACAACAAACTTCCCTCAAACAATGAACCCTCTCTTCCACCATCACCTTCCGATAAAGCCCTCATGCTAGAATTGAGAGATCTTGGATCTCATATCTTAAGGCGACACGAGGAGGATGAAAAGAATTTTGAGGAGCTAAGAGTAAAAATGGCTATCATGGTAGAAGCCATTGGCAACATAGTCTCATCCCGCCTAAGCTTATGCGATCAAGGCACTCCCATTGTTGAATGTGGAGAAGTACCCAAGGAGCTTAGTGAAGGAGTAGAATTGGAGCTTCAACGTGGAGAAGAGGAGTTGAAGAAAGAAGTTCAACAAGAGGATAATGTAGAGATGATTGAACCAAAGGAAGTAGTGGTTGGAACCTTAGGATATGTTGAGTACATAGAGGAAGCGCAAATTGAAGAGCCCGCTTCCATGGAGTTTGAAGTTGATGTTAAGGAGGAGAGTGCACAACCTCCAAGACACAATGTGATTGAAGAATTGGAAGTAGTGTTCCAATCAATAGGCCCTCCTATTTATGATGACTCCGCATTAACATATGATCCTTTTGAATTTGAAGAATCCTTCCCCACTATACTTGGAATTGATGATGAGGTAGATTTTACTCAACCTCCTATTTATGATTTGAGTGAGGGGGAAGAGCTAGAGGACATTGGTGAAGAAGAACTTAAACTTGAGGAAGCTTGGCAAGAGGTAAAGCTTGAAGAACCTTGCCAAGTGGTGGAAGCCTTTAGGAGAGGATGGACGGGAGTAGAGTGCGCCTTGTCAAGATCATTGGGAACTCCTCCACCTAGGTTGTCATCTAATCATTCATTTGAGTGGGTAAAACTTCTAACTCTTAGCTTTATTATCCCACTTGAATTTGGTTTGCTTGAGATGGATGGCCAACTTAGGGCGCTTTGCAGAATTAAGCGTAAAAGTAGGATGTTTAGTGGTTGGCATTGTAAGTCTAGGCTCATTATGGTTGAAGCTTCAAGGAGCAAAGGTTGGACTAATGCTCAATTGGATGGGTCTAAGAGGATAGCTTGGTGCTTCCATGAGAATTCATCTCTCTTGCCACCCGGAGGAAATCACCATGATCAACTCCAGGACGGGTGTAAAAACAAAGTGTGGGATCCCGATCGCACAAGGAATATCAACTTTGGGAGCCTATGGTTTCCGAAGAACTCCATCAAAGCTTGGAGTTATTAACTTTGAATGATGAAGCACAATGGAAGTCCAAGCATTGGTGGATGTTCAAGGATGGATTCAAGCATAAGCCACCTTGATGAAGAGCTCCCCATAAGTCCAACTTAAGGACAATAAACAAAAGTGATAGGTGGGAGACAACCCACCATGGTAACATCTTTTCATTTTTTTCTTTTTTATACATATTAGTAAAATAGGTTTAATTTCATGTTTTGTTTGATTAGTTGAGTTTAATTGGGAGTCTAGTAGGTCAAATAAGGTTTTGTGATATTTTGGTAGTTGTTTGGAGGTTGGGAATGCTTGATTTGGTGCAAAAACATAGAAAAATTTTGAAAAACAGAGCACCATCCATGCGCACGCATGCTTCACGTGTACACGTGAATCAAGCAATTTCGACCATCCACGCGCACGCGTCATGTACGCGTATGCGTGGATTGAATTTTTGCACTTCCCATTCATTTACCCGAGAGTTGTGCCTGAAGTGTGCCAACTTTGTGCCCCAGGGCACGCGCACGCGTACCTTGCATGTACGCGTCAACTCTCTACTTTTCCATGCACGCGTACGCGTCAGCCGTGCGTACGCGTCGCTGCCATTTCATCAATCCACTCTTACGCATATATGACGTGCACGCGTGGATTGCCCTGTTTCACTCACCTTCTTTTCTTCTCCTCTTTCCATTTCTTTCCTCCTTCTCTCTTCTCTTCTTTTCTTTCCACCCTTCAAACATCATCCAACACTACCAAATATCATGTAACACCATTTCTTTTAGTTAGTTTAATTTTTGTTTTCCATTATAAGTGTTGGATTACTAATCTTGTTTACTGTTTACTGCTACTTATTACTAATAGGATGTTAGTTTAACATCATTGTTGTTATTGTCATTGTTGGATTCCTTTGTTGAGGTTGCAATTTATTACTTGGTTTGAATTTTTATGTTGAACATTTGTGAATACCAAGTACATGTTACATTGCCTTCATGCGTCTTAACTCTTTGAATTGCATGTTTTGGCCTCCATGCATTCATCATCCATTGTTAGGAAATTGTACATTGTCAATGCATTTTTTTAGGTGATGCTTGTTTATGATTGACCCTTTGTTCATATCACCTATTTCATGCATTAAGAGTGTGGGTGTGAAATTGGATTGAAAGCTTACCTAGTGACATATTTTTGAGCTTTTCAAGCTTTGTGGACTATGCTTGCTATGTGATTGTTCTTAACTCTTATATTTCTTTTTCTAAGTTCCATAGCATCCATGTGTTTCACCTCTATGTCACTTAGGTGTTACAACAACTTTAATAGGTGTCATTGATTGTGGTGTAAGTTTCATATACCATTATGTTCATTAAGTTCACTTACACATCAATCAATGCCCATTCATTATCCAATTTCACAATCGCTTGATTTTTGATTGAATGTTTTTATGCTTTTTCACTACTTATTTGGTTGCCTTAACCTACAATTCTTTCAAAGTATCTCAAGCAAACTAGAATGAGCAAAGTGTATACTTTCTTTAGTATAATTGTTACATAACTTTTTGTACTAGTGTGTGCGTTCTAAACCGTGCGCAATTTTAGAACCCACACACTTATTTTTCATCAATGTCACAATAATTCACTCACTCCATTCTAGTGGTTCTTACCTCATTCCAAGAATTCACGCTTCCTTGCTTTTGTATGTTTTCATCTTACGGTGTTTATTTTGTTTTTCATGAAGGTGGCAACTCGGAAAGTCGCCGTACCCCCTTGCTCATTTTTAGTGCACCGAGGACGGTGCAAACTTTTAAGTGTGGGGAGGTCGTCCGACCATTTAGCATTTTTAGGTAACAAGTTTCTAATCCCAACACTCTTGCATTTTATTTTAGGATTTTTAGTTGCATTTTCTCATTTTGCATATATATATAATAAGCTTAGTCAAAATCATGATATTTTCCAATTGATTTTATCTAGAGGGCACCCCAAGGCTTTGAGCATCAGTGGATAGGAGGGCCTAAAGGACTAAAATCCTGGTCTAAGCGGCTAAACCAAGCTGTCCCTAACCATGTGCTTGTGGCGTGCAGGTGTCAAGTGAAAACTTGAGACTGAGCGGTTAAAGTCAAGGTCCAAAGCAAAAAGAAGAGTGTGCTTAAGAACTCTGGACACCTCTAATTGGGGACTTTAGCAAAGCTGAGTCACAATCTGAAAAGGTTCACCCAGTTATGTGTCTGTGGCATTTATGTATCCGGTAGTAATATTGGAAAACAAAGTGCTTAGGGCCACGGCCAAGACTCATAAAGAAGCTGTGTTCAAGAATCATCACACTGAACTAAGAGAATCAATAACACTATCTGAATTCTGAGTTCCTATAGATGCCAATCACTCTGAGCTTCAATGGATAAAGTGAGATGCCAAAACTGTTCAGAAGCAAAAAGCTACTAGTCCCGCTCATCTAATTAGGATCTGAGCTTCAATCAAAAACTCTGAGATATTATTGCTTCTCAACCTATTAGTCTTCTATTTTATTTGTCTAGTTGCTTGAGGACAAGCAACAGTTTAAGTTTGGTGTTGTGATGAGCGGATATTTTATACGCTTTTTGGGGATAATTTCATATAGTTTTGAGTATGTTTTAGTTAGTTTTTAGTCTATTTCTATTAGTTTTTAGGAAAAATTCATATTTCTGGACTTTACTATGAGTTGTGCGTTTTTCTGTAATTTCAGGAGCTGAGCAAAAATCTGATTCAGGCTGAAAAAGGACTGCTGATGCTGTTGGATTCTGACCTCCCTGCACTCAAAGTGGATTTTCTGGAGCTACAGAACTCGAAATGGCGTGCTTCCAATTGAGTTGGAAAGTAGACATCCAGGGCTTTCCATCAATATATAATAGTCCATACTTTGCACAAGAATAGACGACGTAAACTGGCGTTCAACGCCAGTCCTCTGCCGAATTCTGGCGTCCAGCGCCAGAAAAGGATCAAAAACTGGAGTTGAACGCCCAAACTGGCACAAAAACTGGCGTTCAACTCCACAAATGGCCTCTGCACGTGAATTGCTTAAGTCTCAGCCCCAGCACACACCAAGTGGGCCCCAGCACACAGAAGTGGGCCCCAGAAGTGAATTTCTGCATCATCCATCATAGTTTATCCAATTTTTGTAAACCTAGGCTACTAGTTTAGTATTTAAACAACTTTTAGAGATTTATTTTGTATCTCATGACATTTCAGATCTAAACTTTGTATTCTCTGACGGCATGAGTCTCTAAACCCCATTGTTGGGGGTGAGGAGCTCTGCTGTGTCTCGATGAATTAATGCAAGTATTTCTGTTTTCTATTCAAACACGCTTGTTCCTATCTAAGATGTTCATTCGCGCTTAACTGTGATGAAGGTGATGATCAGTGACATTCATCACCTTCCTCAAACCAAGAACGTGTGCCTGACAACCACCTGCGTTCTATATCCGATTGAATGAGTATCTCTGAGATCTCTTAATCAGAATCTCCGTGGTATAAGCTAGAACTGATGGCGGCATTCATGAGAATCCGGAAAGTCTAAACCTTGTCTGTGGTATTCCGAGTAGGATTCAAGGACTGAATGACTGTGACGAGCTTCAAACTCCTGAAGGCTGGGCGTTAGTGACAGATGCAAAAGGATAGTAAATCCTATTCCAACCGGATCGAGAACCCACCGGTGATTAGCCGTGCTGTGACAGAGCGCGTGAGCGTAGTTTTCACTGGAAGGATGGAAGGTAGCCATTGACAACGGTGATCCACCAACACACAGCTTGCCATAGGAGGACGTGCGTGCGTGAATCAGAAGACAGAGGAAAGCAGAGATTCAGAAGACAAAGCATCTCCAAAACTCCAACATATTCTCCATTACTGCACAACAAGTAATCTTTAATTTATGCTCTCTTGGTTATTCACAATTCCACTGATAAACATAATTGACTTCCTGAATAAGATTTACAAGATAACCATAGATTGCTTCAAACCAACAATCTCCGTAGGATTCGACCCTTACTCACGTAAGGTATTACTTGGACGACCCAGTGCACTTGCTGGTTAGTGGTACGCGTTGTGAAAAGTGTGATTCACAATTCGTGCACCACTATGCTTAACCCATTTGTTCTTAATTGTAGCACATTACAAGCCTAAGTGAAAAATAATAAATGTCCTTAATTTGAATCTTTGATTAGCTTAGGCTAGTGAAAGTGTCCATCATTTGATTTTGGGAAAGTTGGGAACATTGGGTAGAGATAAAAGTGTGTTTTTGTATTTGTGTTGAGAATCTTGGGAATTAGGAACATACTCATGTATTAATCATGTGTAAACCATATGCATCGATGTTCTTTTATACATTTTAGTTTGAAAAGAAAGAAAAAAAATGAGAAAAGAAGAAAAAAAAATATATAGAAAAGAAAGAAAAAGAAAAGCAATAAAAAGGGGACAAAGTGCCCCAAAGTGAAGTTCAATAATAATCAATGCATATGTGTGGTGATCAAAAGAGAATGAATGAGTGTGTAAAAAAGTGAAGAATGAGTAGTTAAGTTTGTTTAGAATTGTATAGGTTGTCATAGGTTAGGTGGGAAGTTTAAGTTAATCAAAGATTCGAATTTCAAGCTCACTTGACCATATGCATCCTACCTTGACCCTAACCCCATTAAAACCTATGGGAAGTCCTCATGATATTTGTATGCATGCATGAAGTAATTGTTGATTGTTAGATGAAAAATAAATCTTGGAAAACATGATTAGGGGAGAATTGAGTGAATCAATCCCATACACTTGAGTAACTAGAGCGGATACACATCCGGTGAGGGTTCGATTGCTCAATTACATGTTTCCACCCATGATCATCACTTTTCTTGCAAGTTTGTAAAATCTTTTTAATAATTCAATTCAATTGTGGGTTTGATTTGACTGCTATGGCTCTAGCCCTTATACTTATATATGTATTCTTGGAAGTTGACTTATTTTGACCAAGTAGTTGCATTCATGTAGATAGATTGAATATAGATAGATTGCATATAGATAGGTTGCATGTAGTTAGTTTGCATTGAATAAATGTTGATGCCCTTTGCTTCTTTCTTGATTTTAGCATGAGGACATGCTTAGTTTAAGTGTGGGGAGGTTTGATAAACCCCAATTTTGTGGTTTATCTTGTGCTTAATTTGGGGGATTTTATTACCTTTTCCCACATTTATTCAATGAAATAGCATGGTTTTGTAATTCTCCCTTGAATTGTGCTTAAGTGTAATAATATTCTTTTTAGGCCCTTAAATTGGTGATTTTAACTCACTTTAATTCCATTCGATGCCTTGATGTGTTTGTTGAGTGATTTCAGGTTCATAAGGCAAGTATTGGATGGAAGAAATGAGGAGAAAAGCTTACAAAGTGGAGGATGCATGAAGAAACAAAGAATGGGAATGTATTGATGGGCGCGCACACGTACAAGGCGCGCACGTGCAGAAGTGATTTCACATAAAGACGCGCACGCGTACATGCCGCGTACGCACGGATGAAGGAACAGCCAATCGACGTGCACGCGCACATGACGCGTACGCGCCGATACCAGCACGTGACTCACTTAAAGGCAAAATGCTGGGGGCGATTTCTGAGCTGCCCAGGCCCAAATCCAACTTGTTTCTGAGTGTATTTCATGCAGAATTAAAGTCCAAGCAAAGGGGGAGCACTTGTTTGTAACTTGGCATCATGTAGGTTAGTTTCTAGAGAGAGAAGCTCCCTCTTCTCTCTAGAATTAGGGTTCTTAGGGCATTTCCATCTTAGATCTAGGTTCAATCTCATGATTTCATCTCATTTCCTTTGTGAATTCTTGCTTCTACTCTTTCATTCTCATGGTTTGTAGTGTTAATTTTACTTTTATGCTTCTTTCATGTTTATGAATACTCATATTGGATTTGGTTTACATTTAATGCAATTTGATGTTGATGTCTCTTTTTGTTGATGAATTAAGTTGTGAATTTATTTCCCTTGCTATTGGTAGTTGGTAGATTATCATTCTTGCACTTTTACTATGCTTTTCATTTGTACCCACCAAGTGTTTGACAAAATGCTTGGTTGGGCTTTAGAGTAGACTTTAAGTATTCTTGGCTTGGAAAGATTAATTAGGCAATCTTGAGTCCTGAAAACCCAACTCATGTTGGTGATCTAGAGTTGTTAGCTAGTATTATTTCCATTTACTCTAATCTCTTGCTAATTCACTTAGTGAGTTGATTAGGACCTTTGAATTGAGATTAGCTAGTCTTGTTAGACTTTCTTTGAGTGTGAAGATAATATGATACCTTCGTCCATCTTCGGGGATGACGTAATGAGATAGATTCTTGTTTATTATTGTGGTATGATTGATTAGTCTTGTTTGACATTCTCCCTATGTGAAGATGACATGATACCTTCTTCCATTTGTTGGAGTTGACTAAATAAGATGAATTGATCATTGCATGATGGTGCACAAAATTGTTACTCTCGTATAATTTCGCACGCATGACCAGCAAGTGCACTGGGTCGTCCAAGTAATACCTTACGTGAGTAAGGGTCGAATCCTACGGAGATTGTTGGTTTGAAGCAATCTATGGTTATCTTGTAAATCTTAGTCAGAAAGTCAATTATGTTTATCAGTTCAAATTGTAGAAAATAAAGGAGTGCGAATTAAATACTTGTTGTGCAGTAATGGAGAATATGTTGGAGTTTTGGAGATGCTTCGTCCTTTGAATCTCTGCTTTCTCCCTATCTTCTTCTTCACGCACACACGTCCCTCCTATGGCAAGCTGTATGTTGGAGGATCACCGTTGTCAATGGCTACCATCCTTCCTTTCAGTGAAAATGGTCCAGGTGCGCTGTCACCGCACGGCTAATCATCTGTAGGTTCTCGATCATACCGGAATAGGATTCGCTATCCTTTTGCGTCTGTCACTACGCCCAGCACTCGCGAGTTCGAAGCTTGTCACAGTCATCCAATCCTAGAATCCTACTAGGAATACCACAGACAAGGTTTAGACTTTCCGGATTCTCAAGGATGCTGCCAATGGATTCTAGCTTATACCACGGAGATTCTGATTAAAGAATCTAAGAGATATTCATCCAATCTGATGTAGAACGGAGGTGATTGTCAGACACACGTTCATGGATTGAGGAAGGTGATGAATGTCACGGGTCACCACCTTCTCCATAATTAGGCGCGAATGGATATCTTAGATAGGAACACGCATGTTTGAATAGAAAACAGAGATACTTGCATTAATTCATCGAGGCACAGCAGAGCTCCTCACCCCCAACAATGGAGTTTAGAGACTCATGCCATCAAAAGGTACAAAGTTCAGATCTAAAATGTCATGAGATGCAAAATAAATCTCTAAAAGTTGTTTAAATACTAAACTGGTAACCTAGGTTTATAGAAAATGAATAGACTATGACAGATAGTGCAGAAATCCACTTCTGGGGCCCATTTGGTATGTGCTGGGGCTGAGACTAAAGTTTCTCACGTGCCTAGGCTGTTTTGGGCGTTCAACGCCAGGTTGTAACCTGTTTCTGGCGTTGAACTCCACTTTGTAACTTGTTTCTGGCGCTGGACGCCAGATAGTAGCATGAAACTGGCGTTGAACGCCGGTTTACGTCATCTATCCTTGAGCAAAGTATGGACTATTATATATTGGTGGAAAGCTCTGGATGTCTACTTTCCAACTCAATTAAAAGCGCGCCATTTGGACTCCTGTAGCTCCAGAAATTCCATTTTGAGTGCAGAGAGGTCAGAATCCAACAGCATCAGCAGTCCTTTTTCAGCCTGAATCAGATTTTTGCTCAGTTCCCTCAATTTCAGCCAGAAAATACCTGAAATTACAGAAAAACACACAAACTCATAGTAAAGTCCAGAAATATGAATTTTGCCTAGAAACTAATGAGAATAAACTAAAAACTAACTAAAATATACTAAAATCTATATGAAATTAACCCCAAAAAGCGTATAAAATATCCGCTCATCACAACACCAAACTTGAACTGTTGCTTGTCCTCAAGCAACTAGACAAATAAAATAGAAGACTAATAGGTCAAGAAGCAATAACATCTTAGAGTTTTTGAGTGAAGCTCAGATTCTAATTAGATGAGTGGGACTAGTAGCTTTTTGCTTCCGAACAGTTTTGGCATCTCACTTTATCCATTGAAGCTCAGAGTGATTGGCATCTATAGGAACTTAGAATTCAGATAGTGTTATTAATTCTCCTATTTCAGTATGATGATTCTTGAACACAGCTACTTTATGAGTCTTGGCCGTGGCCCTAAGCACTTTGTTTTCCAGTATTACCACCGGATACATAAATGCCACAGACACATAATTGGGTGAACCCTTTTAGAATGTGACTCAGCTTTGCTAAAGTCCCCAGTTAGAGGTGTCCAGGGTTCTTAAGCACACTCTTCTTTTTGCTTTGGACCTTGACTTTAACCGCTCAGTCTCAAGTTTTCACTTGACACCTTCACGCCACAAGCACATGGCTAGGGACAGCCTAGTTTAGCCGCTTAGGCCAGGATTTTATTCCTTTAGGCCCTCCTATCCACTGATGCTCAAAGCCTTGGGATCCTTTTCATTTACCATTGCCTTTTGGTTTTAAGAGCTTTTGGCTTTTTCTGCTTGCTTTTCTTTTTCTCTCTATTTTTTTTCTGCAAGCTTTGTTCTTTGCTGCTTTTTCTTGCTTCAAGAATCATTTTTATGATTTTTTCAGATTATCAATGACATGTCTCATGTTCATCATTCTTTCAAGAGCCAACATTTTTAACAGTCTTAAACAACAAATTTAAAAGATATATGCACTGTTCAAGCATTCATTCAGAAGACAGAAAGCATTGCCACCACATGTTACTAATTAGAATTTTTCTTATTAAAACTCGAATTTTATTGCCTCTTATTCAAAAGATCTGCTATTTTATTCATGTTTGCTGATGATGAGAAAAATAGACTATAACTTAATTGGAGATAAAATCAAAATAGACACTAATTACTACTATATGACTCCTAAGGTAAACTCCTATAACGACAACTATCACAGAGTTAAAGCAGAAATTGGAATTTAACAACCTTTGTTCTGGGAAGTGGATGTTCCTCGAATCTGTGGGGTGCTTGGTCCTTCAAGAGATAACTTCTGGCGCTTTAATTCCCTCAACTCACGCCCTTGCTCTTCCTGTTCTTTAATCAAATAGCAAAGAATTTGACTTTGTTCCTTCTGTTCCTTTATTATTTGTTCCATAGCTTCTTGCATCCTGGTAACTGATGTTTCAAGATACTCCCAATATTCAGATTGAGGGATTTCTGGGAGAATTTCCTGTGTTTTCTTCTTGATGAGGTCATCCTGTGCTTGTTGTTTTTCCATTGATGCTTTAGTGATTGGTTTCTCAATTGAGATATACGTACTCAGTTATTCCCATCCTTACTCCAGCGTCCTTGCAGAGCAGAGAAATCAAGCTTCGGTAAGCCAGTCTGGCCTCTTTAGAATTTTTGTTAGCAATTTTGTAGAATTCAGTTGAAATCAGTTGATGAACTTCCACTTCTTTTCCCATCATGATGCAATGGATCATCACTTCTTTTTTAATAGTGACTTCAGAACGGTTGCTAGTGGGCAGCAGAGAATGCCCAATGAAGTCCAGCAAGCCTCTGGCCACTGGTTTGAGATCTTCTCTTTTGAGTTGATTAGGAACGCCCTTTGTGCTGGTGGTCCACCTGGCTCCAGGGATGCATATGTCCTCTAGAATCTTATCCAGGCTCTTGTTTGTTCTCATCATTCTCCTATTGAAAGAGTCTGGATCATCTTTCAACTGAGATGGCTTTAAGATCTCTCTAATCTTGTCAGGGTGGGTATGAATAATCTTTCCTCTGACCATGGTTCGATAGTCATAGATATCAGATCCAGATAGTCTTTGCCTGTCTGTATGCCACATATTAGTGTAGAACTCCTATTCCTTCCCACTTTCGTTTCAGGATTGGCTAGGATCTCCCAGTTCCTGATTCGGATTTGCTCCTGGATCTCCGGATATTCATCTTCTTTCAGATCGAATCTAACTTCCGGGATCACTGATCTTAGACCCATTATTTTATAATAATGGTCTGAATGTTCTTTAGATAAGAACTTCCCTTGATTCCAAAGTGGTTTTGGAACGCTCTCTTTCTTGCCTCTTGAAGTGGGTTGTTTTCCTTTAGGAGCCATGCTCTTAGTGATCACGGATAAACACACCAAACTTAGAGGTTTGCTTGTCCTCAAGCAAAAGAAAAGAAAGGAGAGGGATAGAAGGAGAGCTAGGTGCAATTGTTGATGGAAGGGGAGGGAGGCCGAACCCATATTTAAAGGGAGGGGGGTGGGTTCGAAAATTTAGATAAGATATGATAAAAAAGATTAATTTGGAAAAGATAAGATAGAAGATATGATAAGAGAGGATATAGTTTAAAATTGAAAAGATATGAAGGATTTTTGAAAAAGATAAATCTAATTTTTGAAAAAGATAATGTGAAGATTTGAAAAAGATATTAGTTGAGAAGATTTTAGAGTGAAAAGATAGATTTGTTTTGAAAATTTGAAAAAGAGTTGAATTGGATTGAAAAAGAGGGTTGGTGCTTATGGATTAAGATATATTTGATATTTTTAAGGTAGGGTTTTTAGAAATTAGGGATTTTAGAAATCAGGGTTCTTAACATGTTTATGCAAGAAATCATGAATTGAAGCATGAAAATTAAGATTAGAATGAAAAAAAATATGAAAAAAATGATTTTACCTCCTCCCCACCATCCTGGCGTTTGAACGCCCAAACGCTGCATGTTCTGGGCGTTCAACGCCCAAATGCTGCTTCTCCTGGGCGTTCAACGCCCAGCTGCTGCTTCTTTCTGGCGTTGAACGCCAGGAAGTCCTTTGTTACTGGGCGTTTTTCTGAACGCCCAGAATGCTGTAAATCTGGCGTTAAACGCCCAGAAAGAGCTTCTTTCTGGCGTTTAACGCCCAGATGGCTATCCTTACTGGCGTTCAACGCCCAGTGGATGCTTCTGTTGGGCGTTGAACGCCCAAAACAGACTTTTACTGGCATTTTCTTACCAGTGAGCTCTTTTTCTCTGTTTTGTGTGCAGAATCCTTCTGTAGCCCTGTGAACTTATACAATTGACTCTTTACCTTAGGATCAGTGAACTTTATATAAACAAATAAAAATAAAAATAAAAATAGGGCAAAATGCTTAGAGGATTGATGCCCCATGGCTGGGTTGCCTCCCAGCAAGCGCTTCTTTATTGTCTTTAGCTGGACCTTGCTGAGCTTTTAGTCTAGCTTCAGCCTTGAGCACTCCTGCTCAACATTGCCTTCAAGATAGTGCTTGATTCTCTGTCCATTGACAATGAACTTCTTATCAGAATCACTATCTTGAAGCTCCATATAACCATATGGTGATACACTTGTAATCACATATGGTCCCCTCCACCGGGACTTCAGTTTCCCGGGGAAGAGCCTGAGCCTAGAGTTGAACAACAGAACCTTTTGTCCTGGTTCAAAGATTCTAGATGACAGCTTTCTGTCATGCCACTTTTTTTATTTTTCTTTATAAAGCTTGGCATTTTCGAAAGCATTGAATCTGAATTCCTCTAGCTCATTTAGCTGGAGCAATCTTTTTTCTCCAGCTAATCTGGCATCAAAGTTCAGGAATCTGGTTGCCCAGTAGGCTTTATGTTCCAGTTCCACGGGCAGGTGACATGCCTTACCATAGACCAGTTGGTATGGAGAGGTCCCTATAGGAGTCTTGAATGCTGTTCTGTATGCCCACAGAGTATCATCCAAGCTTCTTGCCCAATCCTTTCTACGGGTATTTACAGTCCGTTCTAGGATTCTTTTTAGCTCTCTGTTAGAGACTTCAGCTTGTCCATTAGTCTGTGGATGATATGGAGTCGCCACCTTGTGGCGAATCCCATACCGGACCATGGCAGAGTAAAGCTGTTTGTTGCAGAAGTGAGTACCCCCATCACTGATTATTACTCTAGGGACCCCAAACCTGCTGAAGATATATTTCTGGAGGAACTTCAGCACTGTTTTAGTATCATTGGTTGGTGTGGCAATGGCCTCAACCCATTTTGATACATAGTCAACTGCCACCAAAATATAAGTCACTACAAGAAAAACACCCATTCAGGTACACTTGAAAAGTGTAGCCAAAAGTAAAAAAAAATGATGCCTTAGGCTACGGCTACGCTTTTTGGGCTACGGCTACGCTTTTTGGAGTGATTCCTATTTGGCCGTTGCCTATTCTCAAAGGCTACGCTTTTCTGCACCAAGGGCTACGCTTTTGGCCTTTGAGAATAGGCTACGCTTTTCAAGTGATGCTGTCCAGAACCAAAGGCTACGCTTTTCAGCTTTCATTTTTCCAGAATAGGCTACGCTTTTCAACACTACTGCATCACTTGTAAAGCGTAGCCACATTGTATATCATAGCTACTTTTTATAAGCGTAGCCTTAAGTCCCTCTTTTTTTTTTTTGTATACTATAGCTACTGTATATAAGTGTAGCCTTAGGTCTCGTTTTTTTTTTTTGTATACTATAGCTACTGTATATAAGTGTAGCCTTAGGTCTCGTTTTTTTTTTTTGTATACTATAGCTACCGTATATAAGTGTAGCTTTAGGTATTTTTTTTCTATATATATATATATAATAATTATTAATACAACATAATAATTAATATGATTACATGTATAATAATTTTGTATTTTTATTTAAATGAGTTGAATATTACAAAATAAAAATAAATACATAATTATACTAAATAATTTCTTTATATAATAAAAATTATCTCTAACAAAAATATATTTATAATATTGATCCAAAAGTACAAGAATGAAGTTAACTGGAAAAATTCATACATCTCAAACTAAAGTAAGCATAGCCATATCAAAACCATAATATCACTTAGCCAATAAAAGTATCTTCTAATAAAAATCCTTAGTCATTAGTCAGCCTGATAATCCATACTTCTTCAAGAGTTCTAATTTCTCCTTGTAGGATTGATCAGATTTCTTGAGTACTTCTTCAAGAGTTCTAATTTCTCCTTGTAGGATTGATCAAATTTCTTGAGTGACACTGACAACTCAACTGAATCACAAGGATTGGCGCCTTCCCTTGGAACAAACCCATACAATAATAGAAGCTCCCCATTTGATTTTTTTCCATATGAAATGAACACCTAGGTAGTATGATACAAGCAGTCAAATCTAATCTTTGGACTTAACGCTTAAACTACTCCGATGATGCCATACTGGTGAAAAATATCATGATCAAATAAAGCTTTAATCAATTAATAGCTTATCATTTTGTTTGGAACTTGTTTGCTTTGTGCTAACTTTATCCTAGATAACAAATTCCAATCTTTCAATCTATGTTTACCTGCTCACCTGGTTGATACGGCCGATCTGTAGTAAAGACAATTCCCTTTGATAAATTATCATAATCCAAAAAGGTATCCACCTAAACCAGTGAAAAGAAACTGGAGTTAGAAAATTTTTCATGGGCAAAATCATAAACACCAAGCAACCCTCAATACTAAACAGTTAAACAGAGCAGGTAGAACAACCCTCAATACTAAACCACCAAGCAACCCCATTTATTAGGATGACCAACCAAAAGACAGATCCAAGCTAACACTTGTGCATTTTAAGTAATTCAGAAAAAAGGAAAAAAAGTCACACACAGACACACATATCCTTCAGAAGACCAAAAAATCAGAACCCAGATTTCATAACCATAATAAAAAAAACTATATGAGAATTATATGGGAGCATAACAACAATAAAAAAATGTCTATGTATAGATTCTGTTTACCCTGGTTGATTGGCTTGTTTCTGAAATGCTACATATATCTCAGTTAATAAAACATATCACGTTCTAAATAATCATCACCCTAATCAAAAGAAAGTATAGACCTCAATGAGAAAATAAAGATAAGTACCTAATGGTAACTTCATCCCAGCCTTAGTGATTTCATAAGGGATAGTAGATGGATTTTTTGTTACAAACAATTGCCGGGAACTCCAACCTTGCCTAAAATCAAAAGTTAAGGAGTAGTTCAACCACTAATCCAATTTACCATAATAGAAACAGTTTCACTCTAAAACATTGCAAGAAAATAACTTCTTGTTATATTAGCTAAAATGACTTAATAGTTAATACTTGTGCATTAGGATGACCAACCAAAAGACAAAGATCCAAGCTAACACTTGTGCATTTTAAGTAATTCAGAAAAAAGGGAAAAAAACCACACACACACACATATCCTTCAGAAGACCAGAAAATCAGAACCCAGATTTCATAACCATAATAAAAAAAACTATTATTATTATTATATTAATATAAGAAAAATAAATAAATTAATCAAATTGAAATACCCAGTCCGGGGTACAGATTAAAATTGGAAAAAGCACCAGAAATATCTTCACTTGAGGTGATTTAAGTGGGAAAAATTAAAAAAAAAAGGTTTACCAGAATGAGCAAGTTTATTGACACAGGTGTGCCTACTCAAACGCTGCGTTTCCTGTTGAGATCAAAGAGCCAGAGAGAGAGTGATCAAAATAATCTAAAGCTCATGGCAGCTACCAAATTTTGCTCCTGCAAAGGAAATACAATTTCGAACGAAGAAAATTATTAATCCTCAACATGCATTTGGATTCAGTATCAATGAATAAGCTAATGAAAAAACCAACCATGAACAAAAGGAGAAATGATACATATTGATATTCCTAGATATTGTAGTATAAAAAAACCTAAAAACAATCAAATTTCAATAAACTAAGTTGGCAAAGTATTGGCAAAGTTTAGGGAAATGTTAAAAGAAAGCAGTTGACTTATGAATGATGGAATAACTCGCCCATCATTACTCAAAAAGCAAAACAAGTACAAGAGTAGCAGTAGCAATTAACAGAAACGGAAGAGAAGATGAAGATGAATGTGGTTTTTCATTTTGGAGTTTAGGATTTTATATTGGAGAAATGAAATTGAGCCTTGTAAAGGATAGTAGTGTAGAGAATGGTTAGTTAGCTTGTGACTTAATAAAACTGTTAAGGCAATTAAGAATCTAATAGATTTTTCATATTAGGCAAAGCTGTTAGTTACTCATATTATTAATGTATAAATAGGAGTGCAAGTCTTGTTCCTAAAACACAATCAATAATATTGCTACTTGATATGAAAAATCAAATGTTTCTTCACTATATAGTAGTAGAGAAATACTAATCTACCACTTTATAGACACAAACACACTCAGAACGTAGCTTATCTTTAAGCAGTCTAAAGAACATAAAAATACATTGAAACAAATAAATTGCTTGTCTTTTAAGCACCAAAATTTTTAAAAAGCAGAGATGCACAAGTTTCTTGTCTTTCAAGTACTAAAAATTCTAATATGCAGTATTTACAAAGGCCTGGGAGAAACCTTCATTACTTTGTTCAACCCCACAAAATTTATGGTTATTCTTTGCATACAAGTGAAATATGAGTGATTTTGAAATTTTAATTATGAAGGCAACAGCATAACTAGTGAGTTGCTTTTCAGTGCATGTAATTCCTAACATTTGTAGGTGAACTAAATTGAAATCTCAACTCTTAGCATTGCTTAGAAATTGTCCAAGACTGCAAATTACCATTTTCACCAACAATAACGACTCAGAAATTCCCTTTGTTAACCACATGCTACTTAACAGTTAAATCTTATACGTATACTCCATATTAGTAACCATAGAAACACAAGGTTCAAGTCTACAATTGACTGAGTATGAAAGAAACTATCCTCACTATATGTAGTAAAAGGCTTAATGTGATAGAAATTATAGTACACAACTAACTAAAGGTACTTCTCTCAGAAGTAAGGGCTGGAAGATCAATAAGATAAGAAAAGCATAACCAACTTACTATACAAGTGAAAGATAATCATCAGAATCTATCAAAATTGCAGAAGTTTGGGGCAGGCCCCAAACCATTCAAGAAGAAAAAGAAAATTACCTTTCTGAAGCATGATCCCATCATCAACTGAACTATCAACTTCATTACCACTGATACCAGTACCATATCCTAAACCAGTCAAGCTTGATGAGTAACTAGGCATTGGAAACTCTTCCAGAATTCTAAAGTGTGACCAGTGAATCCCATCAAAGTCATCATCTTTTCCAAATTCCTGAGAAGGGTACTGCTCAAAAAGTGATTATCGTGAATTCAGAAAGAGACGAAACGATGGGTTAAGATATGGTGGCGTCAACAAAGAGTATAGCAGATCAATCAAGTAAAGTTAATTATCGTGAATTCAGAAATTACTAAAAACGACAAAACTTGGAACAGTATAAAATAACAAAGTCACCCAAGTATTTCTCTCCATAAGTCGATCAAGGAAAAAAAATCATATTTTTAAATAAATATCAGTCAAACTAACATTAACCAATTTGTTATTTTTTACTAAAAATATATAAAAAAATGTTTATGGATGAAAAACTGATTCTTGATGTGTTGATCAATCACTCACAGACCATAAATATAAAATATTTAAGTATATAACCTATTATAAACCATCACAACAATGGAATAGCAGGTGGACTAGTTGAAACTCAGACCAAGATACACAACAAAAGCAAAAAAGTACAAGATACACAACTCGGACCAACGGGTCACACACAAAACCTAACTTACATGGAATTTAGGTGATTCTAGGGCTTCAAATCTAGTATTTTTATAGCAAAAAGCTCAAATTTCCAAACCCAGAATCAATTTTCCGAACCAACAATGAGCTAGCATCAAGCAAAAATGAAAATTAACATAGCAACAGCACCAAAACTCATTTCAATTAATCCATAAAGATTGGAACTTTTAACAGTAAGACAATAATTTTGCATGCAGAATTGGGTATTGGATGGAATCAAAACTATGCAGAATTGGCCTAAGATGCCATGAACAAAACACCAAACAATTTACTCGAATCTAATTAACTAAATACAGTTCAATACAAATGTCACACATTATTTAAGGGATCAGACTTTCACAGCCATATTTTATTTTATTTGAGTTCATCAAGAATCCAACAAATTTAGCTTGAGACCTAATAATAAGAATTGAAACTACACAATACTTGAAACTATTAATTAGTAGAATTGAAAGAAAAAGAAAACCAATAATAAGCAACAAACATAATAAGCAACTCATCTTGGTATTCATGCGCAGCAACTAATCATGGACAAACTCACCTGTGTTAATGGAATAAAACCCCTAAATTCACGAGTTCTCCTGCGCTGCAACAATAGCATGCATGTTCATCAATTCACGATGTCACAGATTATTGTACCAAAACCCCCAAATTGAAACCTAAAATCAGAACCCTAACCTCACGAATGAAGAAAGCTTTCAGTTGAGCGCAGAGTCTTCGTGATGTGACCGCGCAGCGAAGAGAAGCGACGATGAAGATGAGTGGGGAAGATGAGTGAGCGCAGAGTCTTCCTGGAGTGGTGAGTGGTGACGCCGTCAGTGGTGAGTGGTGATGACAAACGCTTTTCTCTGATTTGGGGGTGATGACGGTGGTGAGGGCGGCGCAGCGACGATGGTGAGGGCGGCGCAGCGACGGTCAGTAATGCAGTAATGTGGAGAGTGGTGAGTGCGGGTGAGTGGTGCGTGGGGGCGACGACGGTCAATGGCGAGAGTGAGAGGTCAATGACGAGAGCGAGAGTGAGAGGGTCAACGGCGAGAGTGAAGAGAGTGAATGGGGGGCGACGATGGTGAGCTTTGGAGGCAGGGTTTCTTCCTTGCGACGGTGCCTGAGTGACCTTTCCAGGGTTTCTGAAAGGGGACGATGAAGGTGCTTTGGCTTGAGTGAGATTTGGAGGGAATAATGGATAAAAAATTTTACTAAGTGTCATCATCAGTTTGCTTTTTGCTTTCAGGAAAAAGAGGGAAAAAATTTACTAAGTGTAAGTTTTTGGCTCTAGATACATTAGGCATCACTTTTAAAACGCACCCAAAACTTAACAAATAGGCTACCCTTTAAAAGCGTCTTCTTTGATACGAAAAGTGAACCTATAGATATCAACCTACGGCTACGCTTTATAAGTGATTTCTATAATACCTAAGGCTACGCTTTTTAAATGATGCCGTATTTGTGTATCCTTTTCTCTTATAAAAAGGCAACACGGAGAAAAGCGTAGCCTATTCTATGAATAGGCTACGCTTTTCAAATGTAGCTTAAAAAAAGTGTGGCTGAATGGGTATTTTTCTTGTAGTGAGTGTTTGAGAATGATGGTGGGAAAGGTCCCATGAAGTCAATTCCCCATGCGTCAAACAACTCAATCTCCAAGATTCCTTGTTGAGGCATGGCGTAACCATGAGGCAGATTACCAGCTTTTTGGCAACTGTCACAGTTACGTACAAACTCTCGGGAATCTTTATAGAGTGTGGGCTAATAGAAGCCACATTAAAGGACCTTGGTGGCTGTTCGCTCACCTCCGAAATGGCCTCCATATTGAGATCCATGGCAATGCCATAGGATCCTCTCTGCTTCTTTTCTAGGAACACACCTACGGATTATTCCGTCTGCATATCTCTTAAAGAGATAGGGTTCATCCCACAAGTAGTACTTTGCATCAGTGATTAATTTTTTCTTTTGCTGCCTGTTGTACTCTTTGGGTATGAACCTTGCAGCTTTATAGTTTTCAATATCGGCAAACCATGGTATTTCCTGAATGGCAAATAAATGCTCATCCGGAAAAGTCTCATAGATCTCAAGAAAGGGGAGGGACGTCCCTTCTACTGGCTCTATCCGGGACAGATGATCAGCCACTTGGTTTTCTGTCCCTTTTCTGTCTCTTATTTCTATATCAAACTCTTGCAGAAGCAACACCCATCTGATGAGCCTGGGTTTTGAATCCTGCTTTGTGAGTAGATATTTAAGAGCAGCATGGTCAGTATACACAATCACTTTTGATCCTACTAAGTATGATCTGAACTTGTCAATGGCATAAACCACTGCAAGTAATTCTTTTTCTGTGGTTGTGTAATTTTTCTGGGCATCATTTAAAATGCGACTAGCATAATAAATGACGTGCAGAAGCTTGTCATGCCTCTGTCCCAATACTGCACCAATGGCGTGATCACTGGCATCACACATTAGCTCAAATGGTAATGTCCAGTCTGGTGCAGAAATGACTGGTGCTGTGACCAGCTTAGCTTTCAGCATTTCAAACGCCTGCAGACACTCTGTGTCAAACACAAATGGCGTGTCAGCAGCTAGCAGATTGCTTAGAGGTTTTGCGATTTTTGAAAAATCCTTTATAAACCTCCTATAGAATCCTGCATGCCCCAGAAAGCTTCTGATTGCCTTAACATTGGCAGGTGGTGGTAATTTTTTAATTACCTCTATTTTTGCTTGATCCACCTCTATCCCCTTGTTTGAGATTTTATGCCCAAGGACAATCCCTTCAGTCACCATGAAGTGACATTTTTCCCAGTTTAAAACTAGGTTGGTCTCTTGGCATCTCTTCAGAACAAGTTTCAGGTGATCAAGACAGGAGCTGAATGAGTCTCCATATACTGAGAAGTCATCCATGAAGACTTCCAAAAATTTTTCCACCATGTCAGAGAAAATAGAGAGCATGCATCTCTGGAAGGTTGCAAGCATATTACACAGCCCAAATGGCATCCTTCTATAAGCAAACACTCCAGATGGACATGTGAATGCTATTTTCTCTTGATCCTGGGGATCTACTGCAATCTGGTTATAACCTGAGTAGCCATCCAAAAAGCAGTAATAATCATGACCTGCTAGTCTTTCTAGCATCTGGTCTATGAATGGTAAAGGAAAATGATCCTTTCTGGTGGCTGTATTGATCCTTCTGTAGTCAATACACATGCGCCATCCTGTAACTGTTCTTGTAGGAACCAGTTCATTTTTTCATTATGAATCACTGTCATGCCTCCCTTTTTTGGGACGACTTGGACAGGGCTCACCCAGGGGCTATCAGAAATAGGATAAATAATCCCAGCCTCTAGTAATTTGGTGACCTCTTTCTGCACCACTTCCTTCATGGCTGGATTTAGCCGCCTCTGTGGTTGAACCACTGGTTTAACATTATCCTCCAATAAGATTTTGTGCATGCATCTAGCTGGGCTTATGCTCTTAAGGTCACCTATGGACCACCCAAGAGCTGTCTTGTGTGTCCTTAGCACTTGAATAAGTGCTTCCTCTTCCTGTGGATTTAAAGCAGAGCTTATGATCACTAGAAAATTATCACCTTTTGGTGTGTCTGGATGCTGCATGGCTTTGACAGCATTCAACTTAAACTCATCATCATTGACTCTCAAGGTTATTTCCCCTTGTTGGACATCAATGAGGGTTCGTCCAGTTGCTAGGAAGGGTCTTCCTAGAATGAGAGTAGCACTCTTGTGCTCCTCCATTTCCAGCACTACAAAGTCAGTGGGAAAGGCGAATGACCCAACTCTGACAATCATATCTTCAATCACGCCTGATGGGTATTTAAGGGAGCCATCAGCAAGTTGGAGACATATCCGGGTTGGTTTAACTTCTTCAGTTAAACCAAGCTTTCTGATAGTGGATGCATGTATTAGGTTGATGCTTGCCCCAAGATCGCATAAAGCTGTCTTGGTGCAATTACCTTCTAATATGCATGGTATCAGAAAACTCCCAGGGTCTTTAAGCTTTTCAGGAAAGCTTTTCAGAATGACTGCACTGCATTCTTCAGTGAGGAGAACTCTTTCAGTTTCTCTCCAATCCTTCTTATGACTCAAGATCTTTTTCATGAACTTGGCATAAGAAGGTATTTGCTCAAGTGCCTCTACAAATGGAATCTTTATTTCAAGAGTCCTGAGATAATCTGCAAAGCGAGCAAATTGCTTATCCTGCTCCTCTTTCCGGAGTTTTTGAGGATAAGGTATCTTGGCTTTATATTCCTCAACCTTAGTTGCTGTAGGTTTATTGCCTACAGAAGTGGTTGAAGAGGCCTTTTTAGAGGGGTTGTCATCAGGACTTGTGTGTGTCTGATCCCTCACTGGCAATGGAGTGCCAGAGTTAGAAGCTGGAGTGACATTAGACGCCAGCTCCTCATCTGTTCCTGGCGTTTGAACGCCATAACTGTTCCTCTTTTGGGCGTTCAACACCAGATCCTTGCTTGTTTCTGGCGTTGAACGCCAGTCTTGAGCATGGTCTGGGCGTTCAGCGCCAGCCTTCCATCCAACTTCTGGCGTTTTAGCGCCAGAATTATTTTGGGTGGTTTGCTCATTTTTTGGTTTCCTGCTGCCTTGAAGTGGGGTATTTAGTGCTTTCCCACTTCTTAATTGAACTGATTGGCATTCTTCTATTATTTGTTTTGACAGCTGCTACTTTGTTTGCTTTAATTGTACTTCCATGTTTATATTAGCCATCCTTGTCTCTTGTAGTTTATCCTTGAATTCGGCTAACTACTTTGTTAGAAAGTCCAATTGCTGATTGAATTCAGCAGCTTGTTTTACAGGGCTGAGTTCAGCAGTTACTGTTTTAACCTCTTCTTTCATGGAAGGGTCACTGCTTAGGTACAGATGCTGATTCCTGGCAACTGTATCAATGAGCTCTTGAGCCTCTTCAATTGTCTTTCTCATGTGGATACATCCACCAGCTGAGTAATCTAGAGACATCTGAGCTCCTTCTGCAAGCCCATAATAGAAGATGTCTTATTGAACCCACTCTGAAAACATTTCAGAGGGGCATTTTTGTAGCATCTCTCTGTATCTCTCACAGGCATCATAAAGAGATTCATTATGTCCTTGTTTGAAGCCTTGGATGTCCAGCCTTAGCTGTGTCATCCGTTTTGGGGGAAAGTATTGATTCAGGAATTTTTCTGTCAGCTGTTTCCATGTCCTTATGCTGGCCTTAGGTTGGTTATTTAACCACCTCTTAGCTTGATCTTTTACAGCAAACGGAAACAGTAATAGTCTGTAGACATCCTGATCTATTTTCTTATCATGTACTGTGTCAGCAATTTGTAAAAATTGTGCCAGAAACTCTGTAGGTTCTTCCTGTGGAAGACCGGAATACTGGCAACTTTGCTGCACCATGATAATGAGCTGAGGATTCAACTCAAAGCTACTGACTCCAATGGAGGGTATGCAGATACTACTCCCATATGAAGCAGTAGAGGGGTTAGCATATGACCCCAGAGTCCTCCTGGACTGTTCATTTCCACTTAGATCCATGATGGAGAAAGGGAGATGATGTCAAATAAAAAATTTATTTTTATTTATTTATTTATTTATTTACTTATTTAGAAAATAAATAAATTAAAATAAAGTAAAAAAAATAGGTGAATATTTTCAAAAAAATTGAGGAGAGAGAAAGTGGTTAGGAAGTTTTGAAAAAGATATGATTTGGAAAGGATTTTAAATTTTGAAAAAAAATCTGAATTTTTAGAAAATAATTTTCGAAAATTTGTTTTAGAAATAGAGAGAAAAGATATTTTTGAATTTAGTGAGGAAAGAGAAAAACAATAAAATAGCACAAGATTTAAAATTTTTAGATCTAATGCTCCTTGTTTTCGAAAATTTTGGAGGGAAAACACCAAGGAACACCAAACTTAAAATTTTAAGATCAAGACATAAGGAAAACTCAAGAACACAAGAACATGAAGAAAGAACACCAAACTTAAAATTTTAGAAAACCAAACTAAAATTTTCGAAAAACAAAGAAAAATCAACAAGAAAACACCAAACTTAAAGTTTGCCACAGAATTTAATAGAGAAATTATTATTTTTGAAAAAGATTTTAAAAAAAAGTATACCAAACTGCCACGGACTTAGACCAACGCTCTAGCCAATTGGACAGTAATGTAATACTTGTTTTGAAGAAGGATATTTTTAACCAAGAACAATAATAAGAGAATCTAAACCAAAAAGAAAAATTTTCCTAATCTAAGAAACAAAATAAACCATCAGTTGTTCAAACACGAACAATCCCCGGCAACAGTGCCAAAAACTTGGTGCACAAAATTGTTACTCTCCTACAATTTCGCACACATGACCAGCAAGTGCACTGGGTCGTCCAAGTAATACCTTACGTGAGTAAGGGTCGAATCCCACGGAGATTGTTGGTTTGAAGCAATCTATGGTTATCTTGTAAATCTTAGTCAGAAAGTCAATTATGTTTATCAGTTCAAATTGTAGAAAATAAAGGAGTGCGAATTAAATACTAGTTGTGCAGTAATGGAGAATATGTTGGAGTTTTGGAGATGCTTCGTCCTTTGAATCTCTGCTTTCTCCCTATCTTCTTCTTCACGCACGCACGTCCCTCCTATGGCAAGCTGTATGTTGGAGGATCACCGTTGTCAAGGGCTACCATCCTTCCTTTCAGTGAAAATGGTCCAAGTGCGCTGTCACCGCACGGCTAATCATCTGTAGGTTCTCGATCATACCGGAATAGGATTCGCTATCCTTTTGCGTCTGTCACTACGCCCAGCACTCGCGAGTTCGAAGCTTGTCACAGTCATCCAATCCCAGAATCCTACTAGGAATACCACAGACAAGGTTTAGACTTTCCGGATTCTCAAGGATGCTGCCAATGGATTCTAGCTTATACCACGGAGATTCTGATTAAGGAATCTAAGAGATATTCATTCAATTTGATGTAGAACGGAGGTGATTGTCAGACACACGTTCATGGATTGAGGAAGGTGATGAATGTCACGGGTCACCACCTTCTCCATAATTAGGCGCGAATGGATATCTTAGATAGGAACACGCATGTTTGAATAGAAAACAGAGATACTTGCATTAATTCATCGAGGCACAACAGAGCTCCTCACCCCCAACAATAGACTTTAGAGACTCATGCCGTTAAAAGGTACAAAGTTCAGATCTAAAATGTCATGAGATGCAAAATAAATCTCTAAAAGTTGTTTAAATACTAAACTGGTAACCTAGGTTTACAGAAAATGAGTAGACTATGACAGATAGTGCAGAAATCCACTTCTGGGGCCCACTTGGTGTGTGCTGGGGCTGAGACTAAAGCTTCTCACGTGCCTGGGCTGTTTTGGGCGTTCAACGCCAGGTTGTAACCTGTTTCTGGCATTGAACTCCACTTTGTAACTTGTTTCTGGCGCTGGACGCCAGACAGCAGCATGGAACTGGCGTTGAACGCCAGTTTACGTCATCTATCCTTGAGCAAAGTATGGACTAGTATATATTTCTAGAAAGCCCTGGATGTCTACTTTCCAACGCAATTGAAAGCGCGCCATTTGGACTCCTGTATCTCCAGAAATTCCATTTTGAGTGCAGAGAGGTCAGAATCCAACAGCATCAGCAGTTCTTTTTCAGCCTGAATCAGATTTTTGCTCAACTCCCTCAATTTCAGCCAGAAAACACCTGAAATTACAGAAAAACACACAAAATCATAGTAAAGTCCAGAAATATGAATTTTGCTTAGAAACTAATGAGAATAAAATAAAAACTAACTAAAATATACCAAAATCTATATGAAATTAACCCCAAAAAGCGTATAAAATATCCGCTCATCACATGACTAGGATAGAAAGCCTATGTTCTTGATGCATGGAAACTTGTCTCTCAACAAAATTTTCTTCGGCAAGTATACCGAATTGTCGTCAGGTAAAAACTCACAATAGAGTGAGGTCGAATCCCACAGGAATTGATTGGTCAAGCAACTTTAATTAGAGGAATGTTCTAGTTGAGCAAAGCAGAAATTTGAGTTGAGTAATTGCAAGAAATTAAATGGCGGGAAAGTAAATAACAGAAAATGTAAATGCTAGAAATAAAGGGCAGAATGTAAATGGCGGAAAGTAAATTTGCAGAATCTTAAATGGGAAATTGGGAAGATGAGCATAAAAGTAAATGGTAGATAATAAAGAGAATGGGTAAGATCAGAAATGGGGGATTCATTGGGCTCAGGAGATGTTGTATTCTCCGGATCAAATTCATTTTCATCTCTTCCTCAATCAATGCATTCATTGATCTCCTTGGCAATCTTAAGTCATTGGATTCCAATTCCTTGGCAACCCAATCTCTCTAAACTTGAACAATTGCCCAATTTCTTGATTTAATTGCTCATGAGAAGAGATGATGTATGGTCACTGATTATACCATATGCATTCCCAAATCAAAGTATTGGTAGGATTATATGTCACTATATCCATCCAAACCCCAATTTGGTCCAACATGAGAAAGCATTTCTAGCATGATCTCTTCATTCCTCTTCCAAGGTTCCGAAGAGATCCAAGTATGAATAGCTTCTTTTCCAAGACAGCTATCCAATTGGATGAAGATTGAAAGCTTTCTAGTAAAATCAATAGAAAAGAAAGAAGAATAATAATGAAAACTATTATTGATCCATCAAATTACAACAGAGCTCCCTAACCCAATGAAAGGGGTTTAGTTGTTCATAGCTCTAGGAATGGAAAACAAAAATGAAAAGTGCATTCTGAAATTAAAACTAGAAGTTGCAGAGAAAGTAAAATATACAGAGTGTAGTTCTCCCAAAATGCCCAAAAAGCTCTCTCTTTTCCTAGTTCAAAACTACTCCTATATATACTACTCTTCTGATCTTCTAGTTAGCTCTTCAAGTCATGGATATGGGCCTTTGGATCTTTAGTTGAAGCAGTTATAGTCTTCAGTGGGCTTAGCTTTGCTTGCAAAGAGAAAGTGAGTCAGGCATGGTAGCAAGTTAGTTGGAACGTTAGTGGTGTTAACGTTAAGTGAAAATGTTGGTTTGAGAACGTTAGTGATGATCACCTTTTTCACTAACGTTCCAAACCAAAAATGATCCACGTTAACTTCAATATTAGTGGCACTAACGTGACCACTAATGTTGCCTCTTGGTCCTTCGCAAATGTTATTGGCATTCACCTTTTCCAGTAACGTTGCTCTTTGCCTCTTCTCCCCATGTTAGTGTAACTAACGTGGCCCTTAACGTGGGCATGCCTAAGCTTCGAGAGCGTTAGTGACACTTACCTTTGTCACTAACGCTTCAAACGCCCCTTCTTCCCATGTTAGTGTCTCACATTAATTGCATTAACGTTACCACTAACGTGGTGGTGATTGCCATCTCCAACGTTAGTGACAAAGGTGAGTGTCACTAACGTTGGCCCATCATTCCTTCCTCCACGTTAGCTTCCATGTTAATGTAATTAACGTGGCAACTAACGTGGGCAATATTGGCTTAATTCAACATTATTGACAAAGGTGAGTGTCACTAACGTTGGCGATTCCTTGTTCCTCCCACGTTAGAGTTCAGGTTAATGTAATTAACGTGACTCTTAACGTGGCCAAGTGTGCCCTTTTTGGAACATTAGTGGTATTCACTTTTACCACTAACGTTGGAGCTTCCCTTTTCCTCCACGTTAACTTCCACGTTAATGTAATTAACGTGGTCACTAACGTGGGCTATGATGGCTTTCGAAAGTGTTATTGGTAATCACTTTTTCCATTAACGTTGCAAGCTAGCTCCCATTCCACGTTAGTGGTCACGTTAGTTAGACCTTGGTAGCTGTTCGCTCACCTCCGAAATGGCCTCCATATTGAGATCTGTGGCAATGCCACAGGATCCTCTGTGCTTCTTCTCTAGGCACACACCTACAGATAATTCCGTCTGCACATCTCTTAAAGAGATAAGGTTCATCCCACAAGTAGTACTTTGCATCAATAATTAATTTCTTCTTTTGTATCCTGTTGTACTCCTTGGGTATGAACCTTGCAGCTTTATAGTTTGCAATATCGGCAAACCATGGTGCTTCCTGAATGGCGAATAAATGCTCATCAGGAAACGTCTCAGAGATCTCAAGAGAAGGGAGGGACGTCCCTTCCACTAGCTCTATCCGGGACAGATGATCAGCCACTTGGTTCTCTGTCCCTTTTCTGTCTCTTATTTCTATATCAAACTCTTGCAGAAGCAATACCCATCTGATGAGCCTGGGTTTTGAATCCTGCTTTGTGAGTAGATATTTAAGAGCAGCATGATCAGTATACACAATCACTTTTGATCCTACTAAGTATGATCTGAACTTGTCAATGGCGTAAACCACTGCAAGTAGTTCTTTTTCTGTGGTTGTGTAATTTTTCTGGGCATCATTTAGAACGCGACTGGCATAATAAATGACATGCAGAAGCTTGTCATGCCTCTGTCCCAATACTGCACCAATGGCATGATCACTGGCATCACACATTAGCTCAAATGGTAATGTCCAGTCTGGTGCAGAAATGACTGGTGCTGTGACCAGCTTAGCTTTCAGCGTTTCAAACGGCTGCAGGCACTTTGTGTCAAACACAAATGGCATGTCAGCAGCTAGCAGATTGCTTAGAGGTTTTGCGATTTTTGAAAAATCCTTTATAAACCTCCTATAGAATCCTGCATGCCCCAGAAAGCTTCTGATTGCCGTAACATTGGCAGGTGGTGGTAATTTTTCAATTACCTCTATTTTTGCTTGATCCACCTCTATTCCCTTGTTTGAGATTTTATGCCCAAGAACAATTCCTTCAGTCACCATGAAGTGACACTTTTCCCAGTTTAAAACTAGGTTGGTTTCTTGGCATCTTTTCAGAACAAGTTTCAGGTGATCAAGACATGAGCTGAATGAGTCTCCATATACTGAGAAGTCATCCATGAAGACTTCCAGAAATTTTTCCACCATGTCAGAGAAAATAGAGAGCATGCATCTCTGGAAGGTTGCAGGCGCATTACATAGCCCAAATGGCATCCTTCTATAAGCAAACACTCCGGATGGACATGTGAATGCTGTTTTCTCTTGATCCTGGGGATCTACTGCAATCTGGTTATAACCTGAGTAGCCATCCAAAAAGCAGTAATAATCATGACCTGCTAGTCTTTCTAGCATCTGGTCTATGAATGGTAAAGGAAAATGATCCTTTCTGGTGGCTGTATTGATCCTTCTGTAGTCAATACACATGCGCCACCCTGTAACTGTTCTTGTAGGAACCAGTTCATTTTTTTCATTATGAATCACTGTCATGCCTCCCTTTTTTGGGATGACTTGAACAGGGCTCACCCAGGGGCTATCAGAAATAGGATAAATAATCCCAGCCTCTGGTAACTTGGTGACCTCTTTCTGCACCACTTCCTTCATGGCTGGATTTAGCCGCCTCTGTGGTTGAACCACTGGTTTGGCATTATCCTCCAATAGGATTTTGTGCATGCATCTAGCTGGGCTTATGCTCTTAAGGTCACCTATGGACCACCCAAGAGTTGTCTTGTGTGTCCTTAGCACTTGAATAAGTGCTTCTTCTTCCTGTGAATTTAAAGCAGAGCTTATGATCACTGGAAAAGTGTCACCTTCTCCCAAAAATGCATATTTCAAGGATGGTGGTAGTGGCTTGAGCTCGGGTTTAGGAGGTTTTTCCTCTTTCAGAAGAAAGTTCAGAGGCTCTTTCATGTCCCCTGAATCCTCCAAATCAGGCTGAACATCTTTAAAGATGTCTTCCAACTCTGATTCGAGACTCTCAGCCATGTTGATCTCTTCTACCAAAGAGTCAATAAGATCAACTTTCATGCAGTCTGTTGATGTGTCTGGATGCTGCATGGCTTTGACAGCGTTCAACTTGAACTCATCATTGTTGACTCTCAGGGTTATTTCCCCTTGTTGGACATCAATGAGGGATCGTCCAGTTGCTAGGAAGGGTCTTCCTAGAATGAGAGTAGCACTCTTATGCTCCTCCATTTCCAGCACAACAAAGTCAGTGGGAAAGGCGAATGGCCCAACTCTGACAATCATGTCCTCAATCACGCCTGATGGGTATTTAGTGGAACCATCAGCAAGTTGGAGACATATCTGGGTTGGTTTAACTTCTTCAGTTAAGCCAAGCTTCCTGATAGTGGATGCAGGTATTAGGTTGATGCTTGCCCCAAGATCGCATAAAGCTGTCTTGGTGCAATTATCTTCTAATATGCATGGTATCAGAAAGCTCCCAGGGTCTTTAAGCTTTTCAGGAAATCTCTTCAGAATGACTGCACTGCATTCTTCAGTGAGGAGAACTCTTTCTGTTTCTCTCCAATCCTTCTTATGACTCAAGATCTCTTTCATGAACTTGGCATAAGAAGGTATTTGCTCAAGTGCTTCTGCAAATGGAATCTTTATTTCAAGAGTCCTGAGGTAATCTGCAAAGTGAGCAAATTGCTTATCCTGCTTCTCTTTCCGGAGTTTTTGAGGATAAGGTATCTTGGCTTTATATTCTTCAACCTTAGTTGCTGCAGGTTTATTGCCTACAGAAGTGGTTGAAGAAGCCTTTTTAGAGGGGTTGTTATCAGCATTTGTGTGTATCTGATCCCTCACTGGCACTTGAGTGCCAGAGTTAGAAGCTGGAGTGAAACTGGACGCCAGCTCCTTGTCTGCTCCTGGCGTCTGAACGCCAAAATTGTGCCCTTTTTGGGCGTTCAGCGCCAGATCCTGCCCATTTTGGGCGTTCAATGCCAGATCCTTGCCCATTTCTGGCGTTGAACGCCAGTCCTGCTGTATCTCTGGTGTTGAACGCCAGTTTTGGCCTTGGTCTGGGCGTTCAGCGCCAGCCTTCCACCAATTTTCTGGCGTTTTAGCGCCAGAATTATTTTTCCCTGGGCTCTTACTGTCCTCAGGTGAATTTTGGGTGGTTTGCTCATTTCTTAGCTTTTTGCTGCCTTGAGGTGGGGTATTTAATATTTTCCCACTTCTTAGTTGAACTGCTTGGCATTCCTCTGCTATTTGCTTTGACAGCTGCTGCTTTGTTTGCTTAAACTGTTCGTCCATATGTATATTAGCCATCCTTGTCTCTTGTAACCTGTCTTTAAATTCGGCTAGCTGCTTTGTTAGAAAGTCCAATTGCTGATTGAATTCAGCAGCTTGTTTTACAGGACTGAGTTCAGCAGTTACTGTTTTAACCTCTTCATTCATGGAAGGGTTGCTGCTTAGGTACAGATGCTGATTCCTGGCAACTGTATCAATGAGCTCTTGAGCCTCTTCAATTGTCTTTCTCATGTGGATAGATCCACCAGCTGAGTAATCTAGAGACATCTGAGCTCCTTCTGCAAGCCCATAGTAGAAGATGTCTAACTGAACCCACTCTGAAAACATTTCAGAGGGGCATTTTTGTAGCATCTCTCTGTATCTCTCCCAGGCATCATAAAGTGATTCATTATCTCCTTGTTTAAAGCCTTGGATGTCCAGCCTTAGCTGTGTCATCCTTTTTGGAGAGAAATGTTGATTCAGGAATTTTTCTGTCAGCTGTTTCCATGTCCTTATGCTGGCCTTAGGTTGGTTATTTAACCACCTCTTAGCTTGATCTTTTACAGCAAATGGAAACAGTAATAGTCTGTAGACATCCTGATCTATTTCCTTATCATGTACTGTGTCAGCAATTTGTAAAAACTGTGCCAGAAACTCTGTAGGTTCTTCCTGTGGAAGACCGGAATACTGGCAACTTTGCTGCACCATGATAATGAGCTGAGGATTCAACTCAAAGCTACTGACTCCAATGGAGGGTATGCAGATACTACTCCCATATGAAGCAGTAGAGGGGTTAGAATATGACCCCAGAGTCCTCCTGGACTGTTCATTTCCACTTAGATCCATGATGGAGAAAGGGAGATGATGTAAAATAGGAAAAATATTTTTATTTATTTATATATTTATTTCGAAAATGAAATAAATTAAAATAGAATAAATAAAAATTGAGTGAAGATTTTCGAAAAACTGAGGAGAGAGAAAGTGGTTAGGAAGTTTTGAAAAGGATATGATGATTTTGAAAAAAAAGTTTTAAATTTTGAAATAAAAAATCTGAATTTTAGAAATATATTTCGAAAATTTGTTTTTAAAAAAAGAGAAAAGATATTTTTGATTTTTAAGAGGAAAGAGAAAAACAATAAGATAGCACAAGATTTTAAAATTTTTAGATCTAATGCTCCCTATTTTTGAAAATTTTGGAGCGAAAACACCAAGGAACACCAAACTTAAAAATTTTAAGATCAAGTCACAAGGAAAACTCAAGAACACGAAGAAAGAACACCAAACTTAAAATTTTTAGAAAACCAAACCAAAATTTTCGAAAATTTTAAGGAAAATCAACAAGAAAACACCAAACTTAAAGTTTGGCACAGGATCTAATAGAGAAGTTATTTTTGAAAACTATATTTTTTTAAAAAAGAAATTAAGGATTCTAAAATTTTAACATGACAATAATAAGAGACTCTAAACAAAAAAAAGAAATTTTTCCTAATCTAAGCAACAAAATAATCCGTCAGTTGTTCAAACACGAACAATCCCCGGCAACGGCACCAAAAACTTGGTGCACGAATTGTGAATCACACTTTTCACAACGCGTACCACTAACCAGCAAGTGCACTGGGTCATCCAAGTAATACCTTACGTGAGTAAGGGTCGAATCCCACGGAGATTGTTGGTTTGAAGCAATCTATGGTTATCTTGTAAATCTTAGTCAGGAAGTCAATTATGTTTATCAGTTGAATTGCGAATAACCAAGAGAGCATAAATTAAAGGTTACTTGTTGTGCAGTAATGGAGAATATGTTAGAGTTTTGGAGATGCTTTGTCTTCTGAATCTCTGCTTTCCTCTGTCTTCTGATTCACGCACGCACGTCCTCCTATGGCAAGCTATGTGTTGGTGGATCACCGTTGTCAATGGCTACCTTCCATCCTTCCAGTGAAAACTACGCTCACGCGCTCTGTCACAGCACGGCTAATCACCGGTTGGTTCTCGATCCGGTTGGAATAGGATTTACTATCCTTTTGTGTCTATCACTAACGCCCAGCCTTCAGGAGTTTGAAGCTCGTCACAGTCGTTCAATCCTTGAATCCTACTCGGAATACCACATACAAGGTTTAGACTTTCCGGATTCTCATGAATGCCGCCATCAGTTCTAGCTTATACCACGGAGATTCTGATTAAGAGATCTCAGAGATACTCATTCAATCGGATATAGAATGGAGGTGGTTGTCAGGCACACGTTCATGGTTTGAGGAAGGTGATGAATGTCACAGATCATCACCTTCATCACAGTTAAGCGCGAATGAACATCTTAGATAGGAACAAGCGTGTTTGAATGGAAAACAGAAATACTTGCATTAATTCATCGAGACACAGCAGAGCTCCTCACCCCCAACAATGGGGTTTAGAGACTCATGCCGTCAGAGAATACAAGGGTTTGATCTAAAATGTCATGAGATACAAAATAAGTCTCTAAAAGTTGTTTAAATACTAAACTAGTAGCCTAGGTTTACAAAAAATAAGTGGACTATGATGGATGATGCAGAGATCCACTTATGGGGCCCACTTGGTGTGTGCTGGAGCTGAGATTTAAGTAAGTCACGTGCAGAGGCCATTTGTGGAGTTGAACACCAGTTTTTGTGCCAGTTTGGGCGTTCAACTCCAGCTTTTGATCCTTTTCTGGCGCTAGATGCCAGAATTGGGCAGAGAACTGGCGTTGAACGCCAGTTTATGTCATCTATCCTTGGGCAAATTATGGACTATTATATATTTCTGGAAAGCCCTGGATGTCTACTTTCCAACGCAATTGGAAGAATGCCATTTCGAGTTCTGTAGCTCCATAAAACCCACTTTGTGGGTGCAGGGAGGTCAGAATCCAACAGCATCAGCAGTCCTTTTTCAGCCTAAATCAGATTTTTGCTCAGCTCCTTCAATTTCAGCCAGAAAAATACCTGAAATTACAGAAAAACACACAACTCATAGTAAAGTCCAGAAATATAAATTTTTCCTAAAAACTAATGAAAATAGACTAAAAACTAACTAGAACATAGACTAATGAAAATGGACTAAAAACTAATGAAAATAGACTAAAAACTAAAAACTAATGGAGCCAACGTTAGTGACACTTAACATTATCACTAACGTTGGACCAAGCTCATAAGTGGCCACGTTAGTTGCCATGTTAACTTAGTTAACGTGGCCTCTAACGTTAAGAAGAAAAGGGGAAGCCAACGTTAGTGACATTCAACTTTGTCACTAACGTTGGCCAAGTCACAATAAGCCACGTTAACTTCCACGTTAACCTAGTTAACGTGGAAGCTAACGTGAGGAGACAAAGTGGTCGACAACGTTAGTGACACCAAATATTGTCACTAACGTTGGAAGGAACCCACACAAGCCCCAATAAGCCACGTTAACTCCCATGTTAACTTAGTTAACGTGGAAGTTAACATGAAGAAGGGAGGTGATCGCCAACGTTAGTGACACCCAACATTGTCACTAACGTTAGAATTAGCCCACATAAGCCACTATAAGCCACGTTCACTCCCACGTTAACCTAGTTAACGTGGAAGCTAACGTGGATAAGGGAATGATGAGCCAACGTTAGTGACACTCAACTTTGTCACTAACGTTGGAGATGGCTAGCATGGCCACGTTAGAAGCCACGTTAACCTAGTTAACCTGGACTCTAACGTGAGAAATAGGGGCACATTGGAACGTTAGTGACAATGGTAAGTGTCACTAACGTTCTCGAAGGTTGGCAAGCCTACGTTAAAAGAGCCACGTTAACTAAGTTAACGTGGACTCTAACGTAGGGAAGGGGGAGACTTCTCAACGTTACTGGGAATGGTAAGTACCAGTAACGTGTGCGAAGGGCATAGAGGCAACGTTAGTGGCAACGTTTGTGCCACTAACGTTGAAGTTAACGTGGCTCTTACTTTGGTAAGAAACGTTAGTGAAAAAGTGATCGTCACTAACGTTCTCGAACCCATATTTTCACTAAACGTTAACACCACTAACGTCCTGAGCTAAAGTCTCTGCCCACTTCAAACTTTCTCTCTGCAAGTAAAGCCAAGCCCAATGAAGAAGAGAACTGCTTCAAACTCAAGATCCAAAGGCCCATACCCAAGACTTGAAGAGCCAACTAGAAGAACAGAAGAGTAGTATATATAGGAGTAACTTTGAATTAAAAAGGGAGTTGGAAATTATAGGGAGCCTCTGGGCATAGAATTACTCTCTGTATTTACTTTCTCTGCACTTCGAGTTTCATCATGTATTCTCCATCTTTGTTTTCATTTTCCAGAGCTATGAACAACTAAACCCCTTTCATTGGGTTAGGGAGCTCTGTTGTAATTTGATGGATCAATACTAGTTTTCATTATTCTTCTTCTATCTTTTCTCTTGATTTTACTTGAAAGCTTTCGATCTTCATCCAATTGGGTAGTTATCTTGGAAAAGAAGCTATTCATACTTGGATCTCTTCTGAACCTTGAAAGAGGAATGAAGAGATCATGCTAGAATTACTTTCTCATGCTGGACCAAATTGGGTTTGGATGGATATGTGACTATAATCCTCTCAACACTTAATTTAGGAAATGCATATGGTATAATCAGTGACCATACTTCATCTCTTCTCATGAGCAATTGACCAAGGAATTGGCTATTGATCAAGATTTAAGAGATTGAATTACAAGAAATTGTGATTCGATCACTTAAGATTGCCAAGGAGATCAATGAGTGCATTGATTGAGGAAGAGATGAAAATGAAATTGATCCGGAGAATGCAACATCTCCTGAGCCCAATGAACTCCCCATTTCTGATCTTACCCATTCTCTTTAATTTCTGCCATTTACATTTATGAGCAATACCCCATTCCCATTTACAATTCAGCAATTTACTTTCAGTCATTTATTTTCAGTTCTTTAATTCTAGCAATTTACTTTTTCTGTCATTTACCTTCCCGCCATTTTATTTTCTACAATTCTCAACTCAAATTCTGGATTCGCTCAACTAGAACATTCCTCTAATTAAAGTTGCTTGATCAATCAATCCCTGTGGGATTCGACCTCACTCTATTGTGAGTTTTTACTTGACGACAAATTCAGTACACTTGCCGAAGGAAATTTGTTATGAGACAAGTTTTCCGTGCATCAAGTTTATGGCGCCGTTGCCGGGGATTGATTGTGCATCAACAATGATTAAATTGGAGGATAACTAGATTGAGCATTTTATTTTTGTTTGATTTAATTTTCTGTTTGAGTCATTTACTTTGTGTTTTAGTTAATTTCTTCCCTTCCCCCTACTTTTTCTTTGTTATTTACCATTCATTTCACTAACCCACTAACTGTTTGATATATTGCATCACTCACACTAACAGTAATTCTGACAGATATACTTTCTGCACCTATTCTCTTTGCTTGTACTTGTTGGTTGTATGACAGGGAGAAGAAGCGGGGCTTCAACTTCCTTTGATTCTGAACCTGAGAGAACCTTCCTTAGACTAAGGAGGGAGGCAAGAGAAAAACGTGTAGTTGGTGCTGAGGAAGAGGAGGAATACTTTGAACCAAACATGGAAGAAAACATGGAAAACCATCATGAAGAAGAGACTCACAACCATGGCGGAAGAGGTCGAGCAAATCATGCTGGGGAGGATAGAAGAGTCTTAGGCTCTTACATCAATCCAAACCCAAGAAACTGTGGAAGTAGCATTCAAAAGCCCACCATCCACGCCAACAATTTTGAACTAAAACCACAGCTCATCGCCCTTGTGCAGAACAACTGTTTGTTCGGAGGGAGTGTCCAAGAAGACCCCAATCAACATCTAACCACCTTCTTGAGAATATGTGACACAGTGAAGTCTAATGGTGTTCATCCTGACGCCTATAGACTGCTCTTATTTCCATTCTCACTCAAGGATAAGGCAGCCAAGTGGCTGGAGTCTTTCCCAAAGGAGAGCTTGACAACTTGGGAAGATGTGGTGAACAAATTCTTAGCAAGATTCTACCCCCCTCAACGAATCAATAGGCTGAGAGCTGAGGTCCAAACTTTCAGGCAACAAGATGGTGAGACTCTGTATGAAGCATGGGAGAGGTTTAAAGACCTAACAAGGAGGTGCCCACCAGATATGTTCAATGAATGGGTGCAGCTGCACATTTTCTACGAAGGGCTCTCTTATGAGTCAAAGAAGGTCGTAGACCATTCATCCAGAGGATCTTTGAACAAGAAGAAGACCATTGAGGAGGCCATAGATGTCATTGAAACTGTAGTAGAGAATGACTACTTTTATGCTTCCGAAAGAGGGAACACAAGAGGAGTAATAGAGCTAAACAATGTAGATGCTCTGCTGGCCCAAAACAAGCTCATTACCCAGCAGCTGGCTGACCTCACCAAGAAGATGGAGAGGAACCAAGTAGCAGCAATCGCCATTTCATCAACAACCCCAGAAGGAGTGAATGAAGAAGCAGAGGGTAGTCAGGAGCAAGCCAACTACATTGGGAATTCACCTAGGCAAAACCATGATCCATACTCCAAGACCTACAACCCTGGATGGAGGAATCACCCAAACTTTGGGTGGGGAAATCAACAAGACCAAAGCCTTGATCAAAGAGGCCCAAATCCCAACAATACAGCTCACCAACATTTCACATCTAGGCCACATCAACACTCCCATAACAACACCTCTCCACATTCACATCAAAACCAAAATAACTTACCTCATCCTTCCACCTCTAATCACGATCTACGATCATTTGATGACAGACTCTCAAGAATTGAGAATCTACTTGAAGGCATAGGCAAGGAGATTCAAGACAACAAGGTGTTCAAGGAGGAAGTGCGAGCTAGTTTCAAGAACTAGGGAGACACAATCAAGAGGTTGGAATCTCAAGTGGGGTATCTCTCTGAGCAAATCCCCAAACCCACAGATGGATTCCCAAGTGACACAGAGAAGAATCCGAGAGGTGAAACAAAGAAAGTAAGATGGGAAGATTGTAAGATGGTCACTATAAGTGATAAGGAGACTGAGGACAAGCCAAGCAAGCTGTCAGAACAACCTGAAGATACCTCAGTAGAGAAGAAGGAAAAAGATCATCAAGAACCAGAAATCTCACAACAGGAGTTGCTGAGACTCTATGCACCTTTTTCCCCAACTGCTCAACGGTACTGTGGAGAAGAGAATATACTCAAGGTTTCTAGATTTTTTTGCATCTCTGCATGTCAACATACCATTCATCAAGAATATTCAACAAATGCCCGCATACATCAAGTATATGAAGGAGCTGCTTCCCAGGAAAAGCTCACTCAAGGGAGGCCAAACTATAGTGACGAACAAGGAGTGCAGTGCCCTCATTCAACCACAGTTGCCTACGAAAAGAAAAGATCCAAGGAGTTTTCATGTCCCATGTACCATAGGGGAAACAATGTTTGATAGAGCACTCTGCGATTTGGGAGCAAGCATCAACTTAATGCCCTTATCCCTGGTGAAGAAGCTGCAGATCAATGAGATATTGCCCACAGATGTAGTCATCAGGCTGGCTGACAAAACTCAAAAACAAGCAATAGGGGTGGTGGAAAATGTGTTGTTAAAGGTTGGGAAATACTTTCTTCCCACAGACTTTGTCATCTTGGACATAGAAGAGAGTCACACTCACCCAATCATACTGGGAAGACCATTCCTAGCTACAGCCAGAGCACTCATAGATGTGGAGCGAGGGGAGCTAATATTGAGGATCCATGATGAACGACTCAGCTTTAATGTCTTCAAACTCTCACAAGAAGCAGACCAAGAAAACAAAGAACCAAGCAAAGATCATAATGAGATGCTGACAGAGGAAGCAAGCATTGAAGCACAACTAGCCCATCCTTGGTTGATGAACAAGGAAATAAGCAGTTGTCACAACTCAAGGAAAAGCTGGAGGAACCTAAACTACCAGAGACATGTGAAGACAACAACAAAATTCCCTTAGAAGAAGAAGTCACCAAGAGCAAGGCAACATCAAAAGGGACAAGGAAGAAGGTACTAAGGGGTGGATGAACAAGAAGATCCATACAGAAGGCTTCTCTCCAGGGGATAAAGTGATCTCAGCATACTTCCCAGATATCCCCCCTAATCTCCCAACTGTACCATCTCAGTCACCTAAGGTCTTCACTATCAACAGAGTTCTCTCCTTGGAACATGTAGAGATCATTGATACAACCAATGGATATAAGTCCAAGGCAAGAGGGGAGGACTTGAAGCATTATCAACCTCCCTGATGAAGGAGAAACGTCAAGCTAGTGACGCTAAAGAAGCGCTTCATGGGAGGCAACCCATGTTTTATGAGCTTTTACTAGTGAATAAGTCAATATTCATGAATTCCAACCCAAACTTGACAAAAACTTGATGAAATCCTTAATATGCAGTATATAGTGAAGAACAAGTTTGGTGTTCAAAGCATGCCAAGAAAGCATGAATGCAACTGCGAGCATACTAGTCTTGGAGCTTTGAACAGAACTTTTCATCACAGTGCTACAAACTAAGTTTGGTGTCACCCCATGGTGCCACCAAGGTGCATATAAGGATACACGGTTAGTTAGTTAGTTGTAGTTCATGAATAAACAAAATCTTTTCTTCTCTTTATTATTCTAGCCGTAAAATTTAAATTGATTTTTTATGATATTAATTCTTACTTTTCTTCTTTTTTAGGAAAAGGAAAGGAGCATTGAAGGGGATTGATTGGACAATTAAATGAGAAAAGTTCGGCCACTTCATGAGGAGAAACTACACACTTGTTCTAAAAAGGGAAGGCATTGGAAAATGTTGCCATGCAACATTGAAAAGAATGGGACCCTTGAAGACCGAGCAATCTCCATTATAAAGTGATGATCCTTGTCCTTTCTCCATGCACAACCCCAACCGTCCATTAAACAACCACTCCATCAATCCACACCCTCCATTCACTCACAACCTCTCTATATAAGTGATCCTTGTTCCGTACCCCACTCTTCACACCTCTCCATTTCGGATTCCCTTTCACTCCCTTCATTGCACTCAACCCTAAACAACCAAAAGTCTCCACACCCTTGCCAACTTCACACATTAACCCTCACTCATGGCATCTTCGAGCTCCAAAAGAAGGAAGGGAAAGGAACCTATGGAGAAACATCCGTATGATGAAAAGAGATTTAGAAGCTTGCACCATGCATTGCAATACGGGTGGATGGTGGATAAGGAGATCATATATGAGCTGGGATTTCAAGTTAGGAAAACTGAGTGTCCCAAAATCACACAGAAGGTAGAAAAGAGAAGATGGGAGCTCCTCACTGATCCGGTTATTAAGGTGAATGCAAATCTTATAAGAGAGTTTTATGCAAATGCGGTCCGATATGATAAGGTAGATGAGTCATATACAAGCTTTGTGAGAGGAAAGGTTGTGGATTTTGGTCCCATGAGTGTCATGAGGGCATTAAAGCTGCGGTCCATACCGTTTGAAGAAGAGAGTTATCATTCAAGAATGGACAACAACCCTAATCATGACCAGATTGTGCAAGACATTTGTATACCAGGAGCTGACTGGGAAAGATATGCAGATAGGAGACCAAGATTTATCAAGAGAGCAGATCTCAACCCGGAAGCAAAAGGGTGGTTCGAAATTGTAAGGAGGTCCATCCTCCCAGCAGCAAACAATTCGGAGGTGAATCTCAAGAGAGCCATACTGGTGCACTGTATACTCAAAGGAGGAGAGATCAAAGTTCATGAACTCATAGCAGAAGGCATTAGAAAAATGGCAGAGAAAAGCGACTCAAGGGGAACATTAGGTAACCCCAGCACTATCTACCGACTGTGCAAGAAAGCTGGGGTGGTGTTTGAAGATGAGGACCTCATGTGGATAAAAGAGGGCATTCCAATAACCGTTCAATGAATGCATGCTACCGCATCCCCCCTGCCTCAACGAAAGCAAAGGAAGAGGCCAGCCCCTCAAATAATAGAAGGACAAATCGTAGAAGGGCAAGCACCATCCACCTTGGATATGCACCAATTGCAGGAGGCCATTGATGGGCTATCTCGACAATATTTGGAAAGCCAAGGAGCACAGAGAGAACTTCAACTACAGATGATGGGGCAGCAAGAGGAGTCACTCTCAAGATGGATGACTCAACAAGGGGAGTCGCAAAAGCAAATGATGGATCAGCAACTGAGTCAAGGACAACAATGGAGTGAAACATTCCACAGGATGGAACAAAGGCAAAATGAGCAACAAGAATCCATCCAGAGGCTAATCAACATCCAAGCACATCAAGGTGCACATATACATGAGATGCATCGAAGACAAATAGCACAGGCAGAACTATTGGACGAGCAAAGGGCATTCGTAGAAGGAGTTTACCTGAGCGAGACTGGGCATCATATAAATACTCAAGCCAGGCTCGGTTACTTGGTAGGACAGCTGCCTATATTGCATCCAGGAATCACAAGGTATGAAGAAATGAGGGATGAATTAGCACGAGAAGAAAGACAAAGGGTGGAAGAGAGTCATGAATCAGTGAGGAAGGCACTTGAGGATTGGAAGCAAGCAAGATTGGCACGGATGCGAGGGAATGCAAGAGGACACAAAGAAGACAAACAAGGAGGAAAGCATGGGCATCCACAAGAGTAAAAGGTGGTGGAGTTCCTTGTTTGGTCCATCTTTCTCTATGCTTTAAATAAGGAAGATCTTGTATGAAATAGAACTTGCTTCCATGTTAGTTTAAACCTTTTTAAATTCTGTCTTTTAAGTTTTTGTGTTGAAGAGGTCTATGTTTGCTAGTCTTTATGTCACTGCATCCGTACTTTGCTTACTTGTATGTTTGTCCCTTTGAATCAAATGAAAAGAGAATTAGTGTTTTTAAAGACCAGAGAGGAGTTCATACTATGGAATAAGTTCATGAGTTTATGGTATAGTCATAAGTTAGCTAAGTTGGTTCAACCACAAGGTGGGAGGACAACTATCTGTCATGAATACTATACTTGAGACACACCCCATGAGACTAGCTAAATAAGAAGATCCTAATAAGAAAAAGGGAAAGAACAATCAAAGTTGAGGAATAAAAGAAAAAGAACATGCAATAAGGCTAGGCACCAATGGTTTTAATCTTGAGGCATGTGTCTGTGGTGCTCCTGTGTGAGGGATCTACTTGGATGAATAAGCTCTTAGGGGTGCCTTATCACTTGGTAACTTAGGTTAACTAACTCGGGATTATCAGCTGAAAGTCCACTATCAAGAGTAACCCTCACTACAGAGCATTTAGTAACCCAAAGAGGTGCTGGACACCAAAGTCTCAAGAAAAGAAAATAAATAAACTATGTGCCTGTGGTGTGTATGTATTGGGGGAGAGACTTGAGCAAGTAAGTCCTTAGGGGTGCTTCAACACCTAGCACCTTCAACCAACTGGTTCGGGAGTGTTGGCTGAAAGTTTATTTTAAAGAGTTCCCCCTTACAGAGCACTTAACTTAAGAACAAAAATAAGCCCTGAAATAACAACAAAAGGATCAATGAATAAAAGTCTCATGGGATGCAATCACAGTGAGTATTCTACGACATGATAAAGGTCTGAAAGCCAGAAATGAACCTAAGTTGCTATGCATGAAACCACCATAAAACCAGGGACATGACTTCCACAAGAATGACTCATTTCTCTTGGCATTCCATTCATCATTCTCTTGTTCCAGTACTTACTTAGGGACAAGCAAGCTTTAAGTTTGATGTTGTGATGCCAGGGTATTTTGGCCAGTTCTACTGACCTTTTCTTTACTGTTTTTAGGGTAGTTTCATGTATTTCCTTAGGAAATAAGATAGTTTTGGGTAGATATTCACTTACATCTTGATTCAAGCATACATTGTGCACTTTACATGATTTCATGAGGATTTTGCATGAATTTAAGGACAAATTGGATGTTGCATTTCCTATGACTTGGACTAGAACTTTGATGCACTTTATTGCTTGATTTCAGGACAAAGGAAGCAAAGAAGAACCACATTAGTGGCTACGTTAGTTACACTAATGTTAACACTAATGTGGAATGGGAGTAACTTACAAAGTTAATGAGAAAAGTAATTACCAATAACGCTCTCGAAGCCATCATTGCCCACGTTAACTAAGTTAACGTGAACTCTAACGTGGAAGAAAGGAAATGGAGCCAACGTTAGTGACACTTAACATTATCACTAACGTTGGACCAAGCTCATAAGTAGCCACGTTAGTTGCCACGTTAACTTAGCTAACGTGGCCTCTAACGTTAAGAAGAAAAGGGGAAGCCAAAGTTAGTGACATTCAACTTTGTCACTAATGTTGGCCAAGTCAAAATAAGCCACTTTAACTTCCACGTTAACCTAGTTAACGTGGAAGCTAACGTGAGGAGACAAAGTGGTCGACAACGTTAGTGACACCAAACATTGTCACTAATGTTGGAAGGAACCCACACAAGCCCCAATAAGCCACGTTAACTCCCACGTTAACTTAGTTAACGTGGAAGTTAACGTGAAGAAGGGAGGTGATCGCCAATGTTAGTGACACCCAACATTGTCACTAACGTTGGAATTAGCCCACATAAGCCACTATGAGCCACGTTCACTCCCATGTTAACCTAGTTAATGTGGAAGCTAACGTGGATAAGGGAATGATGATCCAACGTTAGTGACACTCAACTTTGTCACTAACGTTGGAGATGGCTAGCATGGCCACGTTAGAAGCCACGTTAACCTAGTTAACGTGGACTCTAACGTGAGAAATAAGGGCACATTGGAACGTTAGTGACAATGGTAAGTGTCACTAACGTTCTCGAAGGTTGTCAAGCCTACGTTAAAAGAGCCACGTTAACTAAGTTAATGTGGACTCTAACGTAGTGAGGGGGAGACTTCTCAACGTTACTGGGAATGGTAAGTCCCAGTAACGTGTGCGAAGGGCATAGAGGCAACGTTAGTGGCAACGTTTGTGCTACTAACGTTGAAGTTAACGTGGCTCTTACTTTGGTAAGAAACGTTAGTGAAAAAGTGATCGTCACTAACGTTCTCGAACCCATATTTTCACTAAACGTTAACACCACTAACGTCTTGAGCTAAAGTCTCTGCCCACTTCAAACTTTCTCTCTGCAAGTAAAGCCAAGCCCAATGAAGAAGAGAACTACTTCAAACTCAAGATCCAAAGGCCCATACCCAAGACTTGAAGAGCCAACTAGAAGAACAGAAGAGTAGTATATATAGGAGTAACTTTGAATTAAAAAGGGAGTTGGAAATTATAGGGAGCCTCTGGGCATAGAATTACTCTCTGTATTTACTTTCTCTGTACTTCGAGTTTCATCATGTATTCTCCATCTTTGTTTTCATTTTCCAGAGCTTTGAATAACTAAACCCCTTTCATTGGGTTAGGGAGCTCTGTTGTAATTTGATGGATCAATATTAGTTTTCATTATTCTTCTTCTATCTTTTCTCTTGATTTTACTTGAAAGCTTTCGATCTTCATCCAATTGGGTAGTTATCTTGGAAAAGAAGCTATTCATACTTGGATCTCTTCTGAACCTTGAAAGAGGAATGAAGAGATCATGCTAGAATTGCTTTCTCATGCTGGACCAAATTGGGTTTGGATGGATATGTGACTATAATCCTCTCAACACTTGATTTGGGAAATGCATGTGGTATAATCAGTGACCATACTTCATCTCTTCTCATGAGCAATTGACCAAGGAATTGGCTATTGATCAAGATTTGAGAGACTGAATTACAAGAAATTGTGATTCGATCACTTAAGATTGCCAAGGAGATCAATGAGTGCATTGATTGAGGAAGAGATGAAAATGAATTTGATCCAGAGAATGCAACATCTCCTGAGCCCAATGAACTCCCCATTTCTGATCTTACCCATTCTCTTTAATTTCTGCCATTTACATTTATGAGCAATACCCCATTCCCATTTACAATTCAGTAATTTACTTTCAGTCATTTATTTTCAGTTCTTTAATTCTAGCATTTTACTTTTTCTGTCATTTACCTTCCCGCCATTTTATTTTCTGCAATTCTCAACTCATATTCTGGATTCGCTCAACTAGAACATTCCTCTAATTAAAGTTGCTTGATCAATCAATCCCTGTGGGATTTGATCTCACTCTATTGTGAGTTTTTACTTGACGACAAATGCGGTACACTTGCCGAAGGAAATTTGTTATGAGACAAGTTTTCCGTGCATCATAAGTTCACGGATTGTATGTGTGACTTGGAAGTGTGCGTAAGCATTATGTCACTCCCCATTTATGAGAGATTGAACTTGCCACCCCTAAAGAGGTCCGGGGCGAGATTCGTGTTGGCCGATAAAAGCATTGTATCAGTTGTGGGGATTGTAGAAAATGTAATAGTTGACATCCAAGGTTTACTCTTCCTGGTACATTTTCACATCTTGGAGACCCCTCCCATTGACTCAGACAAGCCATCATCCATTCTTCTTGGAAGGCCATTTTTGAAGACGTCCCGGTTCAAGCTGGATGCACATTCAGGAGTCTATTCTTTTAAGGCCAATGGAAAAATTTTTAAGTTTACTTTGGAGGAAACCAGGAAACCCATTCTCAAAGCCTACTCTATCTTTGGGTGCGATATAATTGAAGATCAAGTGATTGAGGTTGGCAAGGAACAAGAAGAAGAGAATGTTGCCAAGAATTCTAATTCAATCTATCACACTCAACCCAAGAATGCCAAGGAGTTGGAGATTTTCCTCCTTGGGGAAGTCTTAAATTGATCAATGAAGCCATGCAAAGTCCAACTTAGGACTTTAAACCAAAGTGCTTGGTGGGAGACACCCCACCATAGTAACATTGTTCCAACTATATCTTTTGTTTAAAGCTTTTTGAATTAGTTTCTTTCTTGTGATATGATGATTAGCTTAGATTTGGTTTGATGTTTTCTTGAGTTAAATAAGTTGAAATGCTTGTGGATCATGAATTTATGAATGTTTGTATGATTTGGGGTTGATATGTTGATGCACTAAGGGTTGGTACCTTAGTTTTGAAAAGAAAAATTTTTGTGAAACAGGACATCTGTGCGTACGCACCCTACTGTGCGTAGGCACACAACTTCATTTTTCACCATCTGTGCGCGTGCACGAGCTTGTGCACCCGCACACTCTTTGCAGTGTCCTCTGGTCGCAGCGCTAGCACAGTTTGTGCATGGGCGCTGCCCTGTTTTTGATGCCATGTGCGTGCGCACTGCTCTGTGCGTACAAATGCATTGCCCCTTTTGCGTGTGCGTCCGCACAACAATTGACAGCCCCTCTGGTGGGAGTGATGAGTGGAAAATTGATGGTATAGAATTCACAAATGAAATCTCGTCGAAGCATAGTTTCTAAACCAACAATAATCCTTTCATGCAGAAATTTGTTTGTCACAAGTACAAGCCCCTACTAAACCTAATAACTGAAGTATTTAAACCTCGGGTCGTCTCTCAAAGAAATTGCAGGGTAGTGTTCTTGTTATTGGTTATGGACATGTATATTTTGGGGTTTTGAATAGGAAACAAGAAAATTAAATTGGAAAAGGGTTCAAATGATGAAAAGGTCTTGGCAAGGTTTGGTGGTCAAGGATCTCTATCCTTATCACTAACCATAATATGACAATTGCAAGGATCAATCCCACTAAGTCATCCTCTAACAAGTAAAGGAAAGTCAAGTGAGCTATATCAATCCAAGTCCATAAGTCCTAGCTATTCAGTAATTGGATTAATGAGAGCTAGATTTAATGGCTACCAACTATCAATCACTTGGACATTAGTAACTCAAGAATTCCTAAGTTACCTTCCCAAGCCAAGAACATAAAATTCTACTCTAACATCCTTTCAAGCATTTTGACAAACACTTGGAAGGCATAAAAGGAAAGCATAGTAAATTGACAACAAGAATGAAATCTAACAACAATTTATTGCAAAGAATTAGCAACAACAATCAAAGAAAGCACAATTAACATGAATTACCTCAAATGGCATTAAAAGAAAATAAAAGGAACAAGAGTAGATCAACAACAAAGTATAGAAACAACATAGAGGAAATTACAACAAAAGAATATAAAAATAAGATGTAACAACAAAGAATTGAGAGATAGAAGTAGATGAGAGCATGAATTAATACCTAGCTCTAAACTTATTAACCTAAACCTAATCCTAATCCTAGAGAGAAGTGAGAGCTTCTCTCTATAAAACTAACACTAAACTAGATCTAACTAAACTAATGAGATCCATCATGAATGCCCCTTCAATCCTTGGTCATTTTAAGCATTTTTGTGCCAAAGTTGGTTTGGATTGGGCCCCACAGCCTCTGTGAATTTGCTAGGCACGTTTTCACTTAAAAATCACATGCCAGCACCGACGTGTACGCGTAGAGCACACATGCGCGTCCATGGAGTTTTTACGATCCACGCGTGCGTGTCTGTTGCGCGTGCGCATGGATGAGCGCAACCAAATCTTTGGTTTTTCTATGTGTTCTCTACTTTGCATGCTTTCCTCTTCACTCCTTTGATCCATTCCTAGCCTTTTCAACCTGAAATCACTTAACAAACAAATCAAGGCATCTAGTGGAATCAAAGGTGAATTAAAATCATCAAATTAAAGGTCTAAAAGCATGTTTTTACACTTAAGCACAAAATAAGGAAGAATCACAAAACCATGCTATTTCATTGAATAAATGTGAGAAAAGGTTGATAAAATATTTTAAATTCAACACAAGATAAACCCTAAAAGCGGGGTTTATCAACCTCCCCACACTTAAACCATAGCATGTCCACATGCTAAACCAAGAAGGAAACAAAGGGTATGACATTTATTCAATGCAACTAAACTATATGCAAACTTATTCTAAATGCAACTACCTATCATGAATTCAAATGCTTGGTCAAAACAAATTAACTTCCAAGAGAACATATGTAAGCATAAGGGCTAAAGCAATAGGAATCAAATCCAACCCACAATTGAATTGAATTATCAAAAAGATTTACAGACTTGCATGAATAAGTATGATTATGGTGAAAACATGTAATTGAGCAATCGAACCCTAACCAGATGTGTATCCGCTCTAGTCACTGGTGTGGGAAATTGTGATTCACACTTTTCACAACTCCGCACAACTAACCAGCAAGTGCACTGGGTCGTCCAAGTAATACCTTACGTGAGTAAGGGTCGATCCCACGGAGATTGTTGGCTTGAAGCAAGCTATGGTCATCCTTGTAAATCTCAGTCAGGCGGATTTAAATGGTTATGAAGTTTTGATAATTAAAATATAAATAAAACATAAAATAAAATAAAGTTACTTATGTAATTCATTGGTGGGAATTTTAGATAAGCATCTGGAGATGCTTTGTTGCTTCTGAACCTCTGCTTTCCTATTGCCTTCTTCCAACCATGCGTGCTCCCTTCCATGGCAAGCTGTATGATCCTCTCGGATGAAAAATACCAGGTACGATCTCTACACGGCTAATCAACTGTCGGATTTCTCATCTCGGATGAAAAATACCATGTACAGCTACCGCATGGCTAATCATCTGTCGGTTCCCACTAGCATCGGAATAGGACCCTTGTCCTTTTGCACACTGTCACTGCGCCCAACATTCGCAGATTTGAAGCTCGTCACAGTCATCCCTTCCCGGATCCTACTCGGAATACCATAAACAAGGTTTAGACTTTTCAAATCCCAGGAATGCTGCCAATTGGTTCTAACCTATACCATGAAAGTTCTAATCTCAGATTCAGATGCTCTGTTATCAGGAGAGATGATATGAATCTTTGATTAGAAACCCCCGAGAATATGCTCCGGCTGTCGTTTAATGACTACGTTGAACATCATGTAGACCGCTTGTGGTTGTCAGGCATGCGGATCTTGGCTAAGCGAGTAACGAAAATAGTGGGTGATTGTCACAGGTCACCCCTTCATTCTAACTTAACTGAATTAAGTACAAGAGTATATCTTGGAGAAGAAGTAGGTGTGAATTGAAAGAAAAACAATAGTACTTGCATTAATTCATGAAGAATAGCAGAGCTCCACCCCTTAATCTATGGGGTGTAGAAACTCCACCATAGAAAATACATAAGTGAAAGTATTCTAGGCATGGACATGAGGCCAGCCTCTCAAAACGTGAACAATGGTCAGAAGATCAAAAGTGATCCAAAGATATATAATAAATCTCTAAAAGTAGTTTTTATACTAAACTAGTAACCTAGGGTTTACAGAAAATGAGTAACTAAGTGCACATAGTGCAGAAATCTACTTCTGGGGCCCACTTGATGTGTCCTTGGGCTGAGCATTGAGCTTTACACGTGCATAGGCTGTTCTTAAGGTTAAACGCCAGCTTGGGTGCCAGTTTGGGTGTTTAACTCCAACTCTGGTGCCAGTTTGGGCATTTTACGCTAGGAAGTTTTAGGCTGGCTTTTAGCGCCAGTTTGAGCCATCAAATCTCGGGCAAAGTATAAACTATTTTATATTGCTGGAAAGCCCAGGATGTCTAATTTCCAACGCAAGTGAGAGCACACCAATGGGGCTTCTGTAGCTCCAGAAAATCTACTTCGAGTGCAGGAGGGTCAGAATCCAATAGCATCTGCAGTCCTTTTTCAGCCTCTGAATCAGATTTTTGCTCAGGTCCCTCAATTTCATCCAGAAAATACTTGAAATCACAGAAAAATACACAAACTCATAGTAAAGTCCAAAAATGTGATTTTTGAATAAAAACTAATAAAAATATAATACAAAGTAATTAAATCATACTAAAAACTACCTAAAAACAATGCCAAAAAGGGTATAAATTATCCGCTCATCACAACACCAAACTTAAATTGTTGCTTGCCCCCAAGCAACTAAAAACAAAATAGGATAAAAAGAAGAGAAAATAAAATAAATTTCAAATATCAATGAAGCTCAACTCTAATTAGATGAACGGGACTAGTAGCTTTTTGCTTCTGAACAGTTTTGGCATCTCACTTTATCCTTTGAAGTTCAAAATGATTGGCATCTATAGGAACGAACTCAGAATTCAAATAGTGTTATTGATTCTCCTAGTTCAGTGTGTTGATTCTTGAACACAGCTACTTTATGAGTCTTTGCTGTGACCCTAAGCATTTTGTTTTCTAGTATTACCACCAGATACATAAATGCCACAGACACATAACTGGGTGAACCTTTTCAGATTGTGACTCAGCTTTGTTAGAGTCCCCAGTTAGAGGTGCCCAGAGCTCTTAAGCACACTCTTTTTGCTTTTTACCACGACTTTAACCGCTCAGTCTCAAGCTTTTCACTTGACACCTTCACGCCACAAGCACATGGTTAGGGACAGCTTGGTTTAGCCGCTTAGGCCAGGATTTTATTCCTTTGGGCCCTCCTATCCATTAATGCTCAAAGCCTTGGATCCTTTTTACCCTTGCCTTTTGGTTTAAAGGGTTATTAACTTTTTCTACTTGCTTTTTCTTTTTCTTTCTCTTTTTTTTTCTTTTTTTTCGCCACTTTTTTCTTTTCTTTTTTTTCTGCAAGCTTTTCACTGCTTTTTCTTGCTTCAAGAATCAATTTTATGATTTTTCAGATTATCAATAACATTTCTCCTTTTTCATTATTCTTTCAAGAGCCAACAATTTTAACATTCATAAACAATACCAAATATATGCACTGTTCAAGCATTCATTCAGAAAACAAAAAATATTGCCACCACATCAAAATAATTTTCAAGATGTAATTCAAAATTCATGTACTTCTTTTTCTTTTTCAGAAAACATTTTTTTTATTTAAGAAAGGTGAAGGATTCATAGGACATTCATAGCTTTAAGACATAGACACTAAACACTAATGATCATATAATAAAGACACAAACATAGATAAAACATAAAGCATAGAAATCGAAAAAACAGGAAAATAAGAACAAGGAAATCAAAGAATGGGTCCACCTTAGTGATGGCGGCTAGTTCTTCTTCTTGAAGATCTTATGGAGTGCTTGAGCTCCTCAATATCTCTTCCTTGCCTTTGTTGCTCCTCTCTTATGGCCTTTTGGTCTTCTTTGATTTCATGGAGGATGATGGAGTGCTCTTGGTGCTCCACTGTTAGTTGCTACATGTTAGAACTCAAATCTCCTAAAGAGGTGTTGAGTTGCTCCCAATAGTTATGTGGAGGAAAGTGCATCCCTTGAGGCATCTTAGGGATTTCATGATGAGGAATTTCCTCATGCTCTTGTTGAGGTCCATGATTGGGCTCTCTTATTTGGTCCATCCCTTTTCTTAGTGATGGGCTTTTGAGATGAATCTCTCCACCTCCCATGAGTCAGAGTTGGAAGCTATTGCCTTTTCTTTCCTTTTTCTAGAGGTTTCTCCGGCCTTAGGTGCCATTAATGGTTATGGAAAAACAAAAAGCAGGGCTTTTTCCACACCAAACTTAGAAGGTTCGCTCGTCCTCGAGCAAAAGAGAAAAGAAACGAGGAGAAGAAGAAGAAATGGAGGAGATGGAGGTGAGGAGTGGGTTCGGCCAAGGGGGTAAGTGTGTATGAAGTGTGAAATGGAAGGTGGTAAGGAGGGGTATTTATAGGGTAAGAGAGAGAGGGAATTCGGTTATAAAGGGGTGGGTTTGGGAGGGAAATGGTTTGAATTTGAATGGTGAGGTAGGTGAGGTTTTACGAGGGATGGATATGAGTGGTGAAGAGATTATGGAGAAGAGGGGAAGATTTCATAGTTGAAGGGTATTTGGGGAAGAGTTATTGATGGGATTGGTCAAGGGTATTTGGGGAAGAGTGTTATGGAAATGTGTGAAAAGGAGAGAAGAAGAGGTGGGGTAGGTAGGGATCCTGTGGGGTCCACAGATCCTGAGGTGTCAAGGAATTCTGCTCCCTGCACCATTCTGGTGTTTAAATGCCCTCTATGTGCCAATTCTAGCGTTTAACACAAGCTTTCCTACCTTTCTTGGCATTAAACGCCAGTCTGCTACCCCTTTCTGGCGTTTAACGCCAGCCAGACACCCTTTTCTGGCGTTAAACGCCCAGAATGCTGCCAGACTGGGCATTAAACGCCCATTCTGCTATCCTTACTGGCGTTTAAACGCCAGTAAGCCTGTCCTCTAAGGTATGCTGTTTTTAATGCTATTTTTGATTCTGCTTTAATTCTGCAGTTGTTTTTATGACTTCACATGATCATCAACCTAAAGAAAACATAAAATAACAATGGAAAATAAATAGATATAATTAGATAACATTCGGTTGCCTCCTAATAAGCGCTTCTTTAATGTCAATAGCTTGACAGTGAGCTCTTAGAGAGCTTTACAAAGACTCAGAGCTTAATGGTGGCCTCCCAACACCAAACTTAGAAGTTGAGTGTGGGGGCTCTGTTTGACTCTGTGTTGAGAGAAGCTTTTCATGCTTCATCTCCATGGTTTCAGAAGAAGATCCTTGAGCCTTAAACACAAGGTAGTCCTCATTCAATTGAAGGACTAACTCTCCTCTGTCCACATCAATCACAGCTCTTGCTATGGCTAGGATGGGTCTTCTAAGGATACTGGATTCATCCTCTTCCTTTCCAGTGTCTAGGATTATAAAATCAGCAGGGATGTATAGGCCTTCCACCTTCACTAAAAAATCCTGTACAAGTTCATAAGCCTGTTTCCTTGATTTGTCTGCCAATTCTAGTGAGAATCTTACAGCTTGTACCTCAAAGATCCCTATTTTCTCCATTACAGAGAGTGGAATGAGGTTTATTCCTGATCTCAGGTCACACAGAGCCTTCTTAAAGGTCATGGTGCCTATGGTACAAGGTATTAAGAACTTTTCAGGATCCGGTTTCTTCTGAGGTAACTTTAGTTGCCCCAAGACATTTAGTTCATTGATGAGCAATGGAGGTTCATCCTCCCAAGTCTCATTACCAAATAACTTAGCATTCAGCTTCATGATTGCTCCTAGATACTGAGTAACTTGCTCTTCAATAATATCTTCATCCTCTTTAGAGGAAGAATACTCATCAGAGCTCATGAATGGCAACAGTAAGTTCAGTGGAACCTCTATGGTCTCTGTATGAGCCTCAGATTCCTTTGGTTCCTCATTAGGGAACTCCTTAGTGGCCAGTGGACGTTCATTGAGGTCTTCCTCACTGGAAATCACTGCATTTTCCTCCTCTTTAGGTTCGGCCATGTTGAACATATTGATGGCCTTGCACTCTCTCTTTGGGTTCTCTTGTGTATTGCTTGGGAGAGTACTAGGAGGGATTTTAGTAACTCTTTTACTCAGCTGACCCACTTGTGCCTCCAAATTTCTGATCAAGAACCTTGTTTTAGTCATGAAACTGAGAGTGGTTTTAGATAGATCAGAGACTATGGTTGCTAAGTTAGAGAGGCTCTGCTTGGAATTCTCTGTCTGTTGCTCAGAAGATGATGGAAAAGACTTGCTATTGCCAAACTTATTTCTCCCACCATTATTATTATTGAAGCCTTGTTGAGGCTTCTGTTGATCCTTCCATGAGAAATTAGGATGATTTTTCCATGAAGGATTATAGGTATTTCAATAGGATTCTCCCATGTAATTTACCTCTTCCATTCTAGGATTCTCAGGGTCATAAGCTTCTCCTTCAGATGAAGCTTCTTTAGTATTGCCGGATGCAGCTTGCATTCCAGTCAGATTTTGAGAAATCATATTGACCTACTGAGTCAATATTTTATTCTGAGCCAATATGGCATTCAGAGTATCAATCTCAAGAACTCCTTTCTTCTAAGTTGTCCCATTATTCACAGGATTTCTTTCAAAAGTGTACATGAACTGGTTATTTGTAACCATTTCAATGAGTTCCTGGGCTTCTGCAGGTGTCTTCTTCAGATGAAGAGATCCACCAGTAGAGTGGTCTAATGACATCTTGGACAATTCAGACAGACCATCATAGAATATACATAGATGCTCTATTTTGAAAGCATGTTAGAAGGACACCTTCTGATCAATTGCTTGTATCTTTCCCAAGCTTCATAGAGGGATTCACGTTCCTTCTGTCTGAAGGTTTGAACTTCCACTCTAAGCTTGCTCAACTTTTGAGGTGGAAAGAATTTGGCCAAGAAAGCATTGACCAACTTTTCCCAAGAGTTCAGGCTTTCTTTAGGTTGTGAGTCCAACCATATCCTAGCTCTGTCTCTTACAGCAAAGGGGAAAAGCATAAGTCTGTAGACCTCAGGATTAACCCCATTGGTCTTAACAATATCACAGATTTGCAAGAATTTAGCTAAAAACTGATGAGGATCTTCCAATAGAAGTCCATGAAACTTGCAATTCTGCTGCATTACAAAAACTAATTGAGGCTTAAGCTCAAAGTTGTTTGCTCCAATTGCAGGAATTAAGATGTTTCTTCCATAGAAGTCAAAAGTTGGTGCAGTAAAGTCACCAAGAACCTTCCTTGCATCTCCACTATTGTTGTTATTTTTGGCTGCCATAACTTCTTCTTTTTTGAAAATCTCTGTTAGGTCCTCTCCAGAGTGTTGTGCTTTAGCTTCTCTTAGCTTCCTCTTTAGAGTCCTTTCAGGTTCAGGATCAACTTCAACAAGAATGTTTTTATCCTTGTTCCTGCTCATATGAAAAAGAAGAGAATAGAAAAAGAAGAGGAATCCTCTATGTCACAGTATAAAGATTCCTTTATATGAGTAGAAGAATAGAAGAATGAGATAGGGATAGAATGAGAAGAATTCGAACACAGAGAGAGAGAGAGGGTTCGAATTATACGAAGAAGAGAAGTGTTAGTAAATAAATAAAATAAATAGAAAGAGATGAGAGAGAGAGTTTTCGAATATAATTAAAAAGAAAAGAAAATTATTTTTGTTTTTATTTTAATTATTAGTTAGAATTCGAAATTTAAGAAGAGAAATAAAGGTAATTTGAAAACTAAATAAATTAATCAATTAAAAAGATTTTTCAAAAAGTTGTTAGTTAGTTTTCGAAATTAATGAGAGAGAGAACTAATTAGGTGATTTTAAAAAAGATAAGAAATAGTAAACATTTTTTTTTAAATTAAAACAAACAAGTCAAGTGGTTAATTGAAAAAGATTTGAAAATCAATTTTGAAAAGATAAGAAGTTAGAAAAAGATTTTGAAATTAAATTTTTAAAAAGATATGATTGAAATTCATTTTGAAAAAGATTTGAAATGGAAATTAAAAAGATTTGATTTTTGAAATTAAAGTTGATTACTTGACTAACAAGAAACTAAAATATATAATTCTAGAATTTAAAGATTGAACCTTTCTTAATAGGCAAGTAACAACTTGAAATATTTGATTCAAAATATTAATTGTTAGTAATAATTTCGAAAATATGAAATGAAATTAAGGAAAAGATTTTGAAAATTAATTTTGGAGAATTTTTGAAAAACATGAAAGAAAAATGAAAAAGTTTTGATTTTGCAAAAGATTTGAAAAGATAGAATTTTTAAATTAAAATTTTGACTTGACTAATAAGAAACAACTAAATTTTAAAAATTTTTGACCAAATCAAACTAAAATTTTGAAATTTATTAGTAAAATAAAGGAAATATATTATTTTTGATTTTTTTTAATTAATGAAGGAAGAGAAAAACAACAAAATGACACAAAACATAGAAATTTTAGATCAAAACTAATAATGCATGCAAGAACACTTTGAATGTCAAGATGAACACCAAGAACACTCTGAAGATCATGATGAACATCAAGAACATATTTTTGAAAATTTTTAAGAAAAGAAAAACATGCAAGACACCAAACTTATAAATTTTTAATGTTTAGACACTATGAATTCGAAAATGCATATGAAAAACAAGAAAAGACACAAAACAAGAAGAATTAAAGATCAAACAAGGAAAATTATCAAGAACAACTTGAAGATCAAAGAAGAACACATGCAGTTGACACGAAACTTAAAATTTGACACTAGACTCTAACAAGAAATATAATTTTTTTTTTGAATTTTTTGAATACTAAAATTTTTTGTATATTTTTTTCGAAAATAAAAAATAAAAGTAAAAATCTTAAACATAAAATAAAATTACTGGTGCGCAGAAATTGTGATTACACTTTGATTATGTAAAATTCATCGCTCTTTCTTTCCCTGGTAATGGCGCCAAAAACATGATGCCAATACCAAGGTTCACAACTTCGCACAACTAACCAGCATGTGCACTGGGTCGTCCAAGTAATACCTTACGTGAGTAAGGGTCGAATCCCACGGAGATTGTTGGTATGAAGCAAGCTATGGTCACCTTTCAAATCTCAGTCAGGCAGATATAAAATAGTAATGAGGTTTTCGAAATTAATTAATAAAATAGGGATAGAAATACTTATGTAAATCACTGGTGAGAATTTTAGATAAGCGAATAGAGATGCTTTCGTTTCTCTGAACCTCTACTTTCCTGCTATCTTCATCCAATCAGTATTACTCCTTTCTATGGCTGGCTTTATGTGATACATCACCACTGTCAATGGCTACTTTCGGTCTTCTCTCGGGAAAATGATCCAAATGCCCTGTCACGGCACGGCTAATCGTCTGGAGGCATCACCCTTGTCAATGGTTTCATCCTATCCTCTCAGTGAAAATGGTCAACGCACCCTGTCACGGCACGGCTATTCATCTGTCGGTTCTCGATCATGCTGGAATAGGATTTACTATCCTTTTGCGTCTGTCACTACGCCCAGCAATCGCGAGTTTGAAGCTCGTCACAGTCATTCAATCATTGAATCCTACTCGGAATACCACAGACAAGGTTTAGACCTTCCGGATTCTCTTGAATGCCGCCATCATTCTAGCTTACACCACGAAGACTCCGATTAAGAGATCTAAGAGATACTCATTCAATCTGATGTAGAACGGAAGTGGTTGTCAGGCACGCGTTCATAGGGAATGATGATGATTGTCACGTTCATCACATTCAGGTTGAAGTGCGAATGAATATCTTAGAAGCGAAATAAGATGAATTGAATAGAAAACAGTAGTACTTTGCATTAATCTTTGAGGAACAGCAGAGCTCCACACCTTAATCTATGGAGTGCAGAAACTCTACCGTTGAAAATACATAAGTGAAAGGTCCAGGCATGGCCGAGATGGCCAGCCCCCAAAATGAGATCACAGGATCAAAATACAATCCAGGATGTCTAATACAATAGTAAGAGGTCCTATTTATAATAAACTAGCTACTAGGGTTTACAGAAGTAAGTAATTGATGCATAAATCCACTTCCGGGGCCCTCTTGGTGTGTGCTTGGGCTGAGCTTTAACTTTCCACGTGCAGAGGCCATTTGTGGAGTTGAAGCCAGGTTTTGATCCATTTCTGGCGTTCAACTCTGGTTTTTCATCCTTTTCTGGCGCTGAACTCCAGAATTGGGCAGAGAGCTGGCGTTGAACGCCAGTTTGTGTCATCTAAACTTGGGCAAAGTATGGACTATTATATATTTCTGGAAAGCCCTGGATGTCTACTTTCCAACGCAATTAGAAGCGTGCCATTTCGAGTTCTGTAGCTCCAGAAAATCCATTTTGAGTGCAGGGAGGTCAGAATCCAACAGCATCAGCAGTCCTTCTTCAACCTCTGAATCTGATTTTTGCTCAAGTCCCTCAATTTCAGCCAGAAAATATCTGAAATCACAGAAAAACACACAAACTCATAGTAAACTCCAGAAATGTGAATTTAACATAAAAACTAATGAAAACATCCCTAAAAGTAACTATATCCTACTAAAAACATACTAAAAACAGTGTCAAAAAGCGTATAAATTATCCGCTCATCACAACACCAAACTTAAATTGTTGCTTGTCCCCAAGCAACTGAAAATCAAATAGGATAAAAAGAAGAGAATATACTATAAATTCCAAACTATCAATGAAACATAGCTTCAATCATATGAGCGGGACTTGTAGCTTTTTTTTTTTCTTGAATAGTTTTGGCATCTCACTTTATCCATTGAGGTTCAGAATGATTGGCATCTATAGGAACTCAGAGTTCAGATAGTGTTATTGATTCTCCTAGTTCAGTATGATGATTCTTGAACACAGCTTCTTTATGAGTCTTGGTCGTGGCCCTAAGCACTTTGTTTTCCAGTATTACCACTGGATACATAAATGCCACAGACACATAATTGGGTGAACCTTTTCAGATTGTGACTCAGCTTTGCTAAAGTCCCCAATTAGAGGTGTCCAGGGTTCTTAAGCACACTCTTCTTTTGCTTTGGACCTTGACTTTAACCGCTCAGTCTCAAGTTTTCACTTGACACCTTCACGCCACAAGCACATGGTTAGGGACAGCTTGGTTTAGCCGCTTAGGCCAGGATTTTATTCCTTTAGGCCCTCCTATCCACTGATGCTCAAAGCCTTGGGATCCTTTTTATTTGCCCTTGCCTTTTGGTTTTAAGGGTTATTGGCTTTTTGCTCTTGCCTCTTGGTTTTAAGAGCTTTTGGCTTTTTCTGCTTGCTTTTTCTTTTTCTTTCTATTTTTTTTCGCCTATTTTTTTTTCTGCAAGCTTTATTCTTTGCTGCTTTTTCTTGCCTCAAGAATAATTTTTATGATTTTTCAGATTATCAAATAACATGTCTCCTAGTCATCATTCTTTCAAGAGCCAACATATTTAACATTCTTAAACAACAACTTCAAAAGACATATGCACTGTTTAAGCACACATTCAGAAAACAAGAAGCATTGTCACCACATCAATATAATTAAACTAAGTTCAAGGATAAATTCAAAACTCATGTACTTCTTGTTCTTTTGAATTAAAACATTTTTCATTTAAGAGAGGAGATGGATTCATAGGACATTCATAACTTTTAAGACATAGTTACTAACTACTAATGATCATGTAATGAAGACACAAACATAGATAAGCACATAACATAGAAAACGAAAAACAGAAGAAATAAGAACAAGGAATGAATTGGCGTTTCCTTCTTGAGGAACCAAAGATGTCGTTGAGCTCTTCTATGTCTCTTCCTTGTCTTTGTTGCTCCTCCCTCATTGCTTTTTGATCTTCTCTTATTTCATGAAGGATGATGGAGTGCTCTTGATGTTCCACTCTTAATTATCCCATGTTGGAACTTAATTCTCCTAGGGAGGTGTTGATTTGCTCCTAATATTTATGTGGAGGGAAGTGCATCCCCTGAGGTATCTCAGGGATCTCTTGATTTGCAGCCACATATTCTACCACTGAGCTATAGACCCTTGAGATGAATCTTTCCATCTCCCATGACTCGGAGGTGGAAGCCTTTGTCTTCCCTTCCCCTCTTTTAGAGGTTTAGGTGCCATCAATGGTAATGGAAAAACAAAAAGCTTATGCTTTTACCACACCAAACTTAGAATGTTGCTTGCCCTCGAGCAAAAGAAGAAAGAATAGAGGAAGAAGAAGAAGATATGGAGGAGATGGGGGGATGTGTGTATTCGGCCATATGGGTGGGATTGGGTGGGAAAGAGATATTGAATTTTGTAGGTAAGTGGGATGTATGGATGTGAGTGGTGAATGGAAAACAGAAGGGATGATCATGAATGGAGAGAGAGGGTGAGGTAGGTGGGGATCCTGTGGGGTCCACAGATCCTGGGGTGTTCAAGGATTTACAACCTTGCACCAAATTAGGCATGTAAAATGCCCTTGCACACAACTTCTGGGCGTTCAGCGCCAGGTTGGTGCCCATTTTGGGCGTTCAACGCCCATTTGTTGGCCATTTCTGGCGTTGAACGCCAGAAGCATGCTTGTTCTGGGCGTTCAGCACCAGCTCTTCTCCAGGGTGCCATTCTGGCGTTCAGCGCCCAGATGATGTCCATTTTGGGCGTTCAGTGCCCAGACACTGCCCATTTTGGGTGTTCAGCGCCAGAACCATGCTCTGTTCTGGCGTTGAACGCCAGACAGGTGCTTCCTCCAGGGTGTGATTTTTCTTCTGCTGTTCTTGATTCTGTTTCTAAATTTTTCGTTTATTTTGTGACTCCACATGATCATGAACCTATAAAGACATATAACTAAGAAAAATATAGTTAGATAAATAGAAATTGGGTTGCCTCCCAACAAGCGCTTCTTTAATGTCAATAGCTTGACAGTGGGCTCTCAGGGAGCCTCACAGATGTTCAGAGCATTGTTGAGACTCCCCCAACACCAAACTTAGAGTTTGGATATGGGAGTTCAACACCAAACTTAGAGTTTGGTTGTGGCCTCCCAACACCAAACTTAGAGTCTGACTGTGGGGGCTTTGGTTGACTCTGCTTTGAGAGAAGCTTTTTCTGCTTCCTTTTCATGGATGCAGAGAGAGATCCTTGAGTTGTAAACACAAGGTTGTCCTTATTTAATTGAAGGATCAATTCTCCTCTGTCCACATCAATCACAGCTCTTGCTGTGGCTAGGAAAGGTCTTCCTAGGATGATGGATTCATCCTCTTCCTTTCCAGTATCCAGGACTATGAAATCAGCAGGGATGTAAAGGCCTTCAACCTTTACTAATACGTCCTCTACTTGTCCATAAGCCTGTTTTCTTGAATTGTCTGCCATCTCTAATGAGATTTTAGCAGCTTGCACCCCATAGATTTCCAGTTTCTCTATTACAAAGAGGGGCATGAGGTTTATCCCTGAACCAAGATCACACAGAGCCTTAAAGATCATGGTGCCTATGGTACAAGGTATTATGAACTTTCCAGGATCCTGTCTCTTCTGAGGCAATGTCAGTTGATCCAGATCACTTAGTTCATTGGTGAACAAGGGAGGTTCATCTTCCCAAGTCTCAATACCAAATAATTTGGCATTTAGCTTCATGATTGCACCAATGAACTTGGCAGCTTGCTCTTCAGTAACATCCTCATTCTCTTCAGAAGAGGAATATTCATCAGAGCTCATGAATGGCATAAGGAGGTTCAATGGAATCTCTGTGGTCTCTAGATGAGCCTCAGAGTCCTTTGGTTCCTCAGAGGGAAACTCCTTATTGATCACTGGGCGTCCCAGGAGGTCTTCCTCCTTGGGATTCACGTCCTCCTCTCCCTTATTGGGTTCGGCCATTTTGGTTATGTCAATGGCCTTGTACTCTCCTTTTGGATTCTCTTCTGTATTGCTTGGGAGAGTACTAGGAGGGATTTCAGTGATCCTTTTACTCAGCTGGCCCACTTGTGCTTCCAAATTTCTAATGGAAGACCTTGTTTCATTCATGAAACTCACAGTGGCCTTAGATAGATCAGAGACTAAGTTTGCTAAGCTAGATGGATTCTGCTCAGAATTCTCTGTCTGTTGCTGAGTGGATGATGGAAAAGGCTTGCTATTGCTAAACCTGTTTTTTCCACCATTATTAAAGCCTTGTTGAGGCCTTTGATCCTTCCATGAGAGATTTGGATGATTTATCCATGATGGATTATAGGTGTTTCCATAAGGTTCACCTAAGTAATTCATCTCTGCTATTGCAGGGTTTTCAGGATCATAAGCTTCTTCTTTAGAAGATGCCTCTTGAGTACTGTTGGATGCAGCTTGCATTCCATTCAGAATCTGAGAAAGCATATTGACTTGCTGAGTCAATATTTTATTCTGAGCCAATATGGCATTCAGAGTATCAATTTCAAGAACTCCCTTCTTCATAGGCGTCCCATTACTCACAGGATTCCTCTCAGAAGTGTACATGAACTGGTTATTAGCAACCATGTTAATGAGTTCTTGAGCTTCTGCAGGCATTTTCTTTAGGTGAATGGATCCACCTGCAGAAGTATCTAATGACATCTTTGATAGCTCAGATAAACCATCATAGAATATATCCAGGATGGTCAATTCTGAAAGCATGTCAGTAGGACACTTTTTGGTCAGTCCTTTGTATCTCTCCCAAGCTTCATAGAGGGATTCACCTTCTTTGTGTCTGAAGGTCTGAACGTCCACTCTAAGTTTACTAAGCTTTTGAGGAGGAAAGAACTTGGCTATGAAAGCCATGACCAGCTTATCCCAAGAGTTTAGGCTATCTCTGGGTTGAGAGTCCAACCATACTCTAGCTCTGTCTCTTACAGCAAAAGGGAAAAGCATGAGCCTGTAGACTTCAGGATCTACTCCATTAGTCTTAACAGTATCACATATCTGCAAGAATTCAGTTAAGAACTGAAAAGGATCTTCAGATGGAAGTCCATGAAACTTGCAGTTCTGCTGCATCAGAGAAACTAGCTGAGGTTTCAGCTCAAAATTGTTTGCTCCAATGGCAGGAATGGAGATGCTTCTTCCATGTAAATTGGAATTAGGTGCAGTAAAGTCACCAAGCATTCTCCTTGCATTGTTGTTGGGTTCGGCTGCCATCTCCTTTACTTGTTCGAAATTTTCAATCAAGTTGTCTCTGGATTGTTGTAATTTAGCTTCTCTTAGTTTCCTCTTCAGAGTCCTTTCAGGTTCTGGATCAGCTTCAACAAGAATGCATTTTTCTCTATCCCTTCTCATAAGAAAGAGAAGAGAAAAAGAAAAGAAGAGGAATCCTCTATTTCGCAGTAAAGAGGTTCCTTATTGTTAGTAGAAAAAGAAGAAGAAGAAAAATTTGAACACAGATAGAAGAGGGGGTTCGAATTTGGTGAGTGATGTGAGGAAGAGATGTTAGTAGATGAATAAATAAATAGAATAAGATGAGAGAGGGAGAGGATTTTCGAAAATAATTTTTGAAAGAGGGTTAGTAATTTTCGAAAATTAATTTTGAAAAGGGTTAGTAGTTTTTCGAAAATTCAAATAAAAAATAAAATAATTAGTTTAATTAAAAAGAAATTTTGAAAAAGAGGGAGATATTTTCGAAAATTAGAGAGAGAAAGAGTTAGTTAGGTAGTTTTGAAAAAGATAAGAAACAAACAAAAAGTTAGTTAGTTGGTTGAAACAAATTTTGAAAAGATAAGGAGTTGGGAAGTTAGAGAAGATATTTTGAAATCAAATTTTGAAAAAGATAAGATAAGAAGATACTTTTGAAAATATATGATTGAGATTAGTTTTGAAAAAGATTTGATTTTTAAAATCACAATTAATGACTTGATTCACAAGAAATCACAAGATATGATTCTAGAACTTAAAGTTTGAATCTTTCTTAACACGTAATTAACAAACTTGAAATTTTTGAATCAAAACATTAATTGTTATTGTTATTTTCGAAAATTTGAGTTAAAATTAAGAAAAAGATTTTTGAAATTTTCGAAAATAACTAAAAAAAATGAAAAAGATTTGATTTTTGAAAAAGATTTTGAAAAAGATGAGATTTTTAAATTGAAAATTTGATTTGACTCATAAAAACAACTAGATTTTAAAAGTTTTTGAAAAAGTCAAATCTAATTTTTGAAATTTTAAGAGAGAAAAAGGGAAAGATATTTTTTTTATTTTTGAATTTTTATGATGAGAGAGAAAAACAAGAAAAATGATGCAATGCATGAAATTTTTAGATTAAAACAATGAATGCATGCAAGAATGCTATGAATGTCAAGATGAACACCAAGAACACTTTGAATGTCAAGATGAACACCAAGAACATATTTTTGAAAAATTTTTAATGCAAGGAAAACATGCAAGACACCAAACTTAGAATTCTTTAATGCTTAGACACTAAGAATTCAAGAATGCATATGAAAAACAAGAAAAGACACAAAACATGCAAATGCAAAGATCAAACAAGAAGACTTACCAAGAACAACTTGAAGATCATGAAGAACACTATGAATGCATGAGAATTTTCGAAAAATGCAAGATGCACATGCAATTGACACCAAACTTATAACATGACTCAAGACTGAAACAAGAAACACAAAATATTTTTGATTTTTATGATTTTATGATTTTTTTTTGTATTTTTATTTTAAAATTTTCGAAAATCATTTTGAAAAAGAAAAAATAAGGATTCAAAATTTTTCATATGAATTCCAGGAATCTTGTACTCTTTAGTCTAAAGCTCCAATATGAGGGTTAGACATGGCTTAATAGCCAGTCAAGCTTTAGAATGGATTTACATCCATTGAGGTGATTAGTTGAAGACCAATCCCAAAGGAGTTTGGGTATGGCTTTTCAGCCAGATAGGATTCAACATGTTACCATGAAACTCTAGAATTCATTCTTGAAAGTTTTGAAGCCATAGAATAATTTATTTTTTGAAAACATTATTTTTATTTTTTTTTTTTATTTTTTTTTTCAAGAACAAAGGAGAAATTTTTGAAAGATTTTTGAAAAATTTTTGGAAACAAAACAAAAGGAAATTACCTAATCTGAGCAACAAGATGAACCGTCAGTTGTCCAAACTCGAACAATCCCCGGCAACGGCGCCAAAAACTTGGTGTTGTTGCCGGATCAAACTTGGCACTGATGTTACCGGACCAAAAGCTTGCCGAAAACTCGAATAATCCCCGACAACGGCGCCAAAAACTTGGTGCGCAGAAATTGTGATTACACTTTGATTATGTAAAATTCATCGCTCTTTCTTTCCCTGGTAATGGCGCCAAAAACATGATGCCAATACCATGGTTCACAACTTCGCACAACTAACCAGCAAGTGCACTGGGTCATCCAAGTAATACCTTACGTGAGTAAGGGTCGAATCCCACGGAGATTGTTGGTATGAAGCAAGCTATGGTCACCTTGCAAATCTCAGTCAGGCAGATATAAAATAGTAATGAGGTTTTCGAAATTAATTAATAAAATAGGGATAGAAATACTTATGTAAATCACTGGTGAGAATTTCAGATAAGCGAATAGAGATGCTTTCGTTCCTCTGAACCTCTGCTCTCCTGCTATCTTCATCCAATCAGTCTTACTCCTTTCCATGGCTGGCTTTATGTGATACATCACCACTGTCAATGGCTACTTTCGGTCTTCTCTCGGGAAAATGATCCAAATGCCCTGTCACGGCACGGCTAATCGTCTGGAGCATCACCCTTGTCAATGGTTTCATCCTATCCTCTCAGTGAAAATGGTCAACGCACCCTGTCACGGCACGGCTATTCATCTGTCGGTTCTCGATCATGCTGGAATAGGATTTACTATCCTTTTGTGTCTGTCACTATGCCCAGCAATCGCGAGTTTGAAGCTCGTCACAGTCATTCAATCATTGAATCCTACTCGGAATACCACAGACAAGGTTTAGACCTTCCGGATTCTCTTGAATGCCGCCATCATTCTAGCTTACACCACGAAGACTCCGATTAAGAGATCTAAGAGATACTCATTCAATCTGATGTAGAACGGAAGTGGTTGTCAGGCACGCGTTCATAGGGAATGATGATGATTGTCACGTTCATCACATTCAGGTTGAAGTGCGAATGAATATCTTAGAAGCGAAATAAGATGAATTGAATAGAAAACTGTAGTACTTTACATTAATCTTTGAGGAACAGCAGAGCTCCACACCTTAATCTATGGAGTGCAGAAACTCTACCGTTGAAAATACATAAGTGAAAGGTCCAGGCATGGCCGAGATGGCCAGCCCCCAAAACGAGATCATAGGATCAAAATACAATCCAGGATGTCTAATACAATAGTAAGAGGTCCTATTTATAATAAACTAGCTACTAGGGTTTACAGAAGTAAGTAATTGATGCATAAATCCACTTCCGGGGCCCACTTGGTGTGTGCTTGGGATGAGCTTTAACTTTCCAGGTGCAGAGGCCATTTGTGGAGTTGAACGCCAGGTTTTGATCCATTTCTGGCGTTCAACTCTGGTTTTTGATCCCTTTCTGGCGCTGAACTCCAGAATTGGGCAGAGAGCTGGCGTTGAACGCTAGTTTGCGTCGTCTAAACTTGGGCAAAGTATGGACTATTATATATTGCTGGAAAGCCCTGGATGTCCACTTTCCAACGCAATTAGAAGCGCGCCATTTAGAGTTCTGTAGCTCCAGAAAATCCATTTTTAGTGCAGGGAGGTCAGAATCCAACAGCATCAGCAGTCCTTCTTCAACCTCTGAATCTGATTTTTGCTCAAGTCCCTCAATTTCAGCCAGAAAATACCTGAAATCACAGAAAAACACACAAACTCATAGTAAAGTCCAGAAATGTGAATTTAACATAAAAACTAATGAAAACATCCCTAAAAGTAACTAGATCCTACTAAAAACAATGTCAAAAAGCGTATAAATTATCTGCTCATCAATTACCTAATCTAAGCAACAAGATGAACTTGAACAATCCCCGGCAACGGCGCCAAAAACTTGGTGTGGGAAATTGTGATTCACACTTTACACAACTCCGCACAACTAACCAGCAAGTGCACTTGGTCGTCCAAGTAATACCTTACGTGAGTAAGGGTCGATCCCACGGAGATTGTCGGCTTGAAGCAAGTTATGGTCATCCTTGTAAATCTCAGTCAGGCGGATTCAAATGGTTATGAAGTTTTGATAATTAAAATATAAATAAAACATAAAATAAAATAAAGTTACTTATGTAATTCATTGGTGGGAATTTCAGATAAGCGTCTGGAGATGCTTTGTTGCTTCTAAACCTCTGCTTTCCTATTGCCTTCTTCTAACCATGCATACTCCCTTCCATGGCAAGCTGTATGATCCTCTCGGATGAAAAATACCAGGTACGATCTCTGCACGGCTAATCAACTGTCAGATTTCTCGTCTCGGATGAAAAATACCATGTACAGCTACTGCACGGCTAATCATCTGTCGGTTCCCACTAGCATTGGAATAAGACCCTTGTCCTTTTGCACACTGTCACTGCGCCCAACATTCGCAGGTTTGAAGCTCGTCACAGTCATCCCTTCCCGGATCCTACTCGGAATACCACAGACAAGGTTTAGACTTTCTGGATCCCAAGAATGCTACCAATTGGTTATAGCTTATACCACGAAGGTTCTAATCTTAGATTCATATGCTCTGTTGTCAGGAGAGATGATGTGAATCTTTGATTAGAAACCCAAGAGAATATACTCCGGCTGTTGTCCAATGATTACGTTGAACATCATGTAGACCGTTTGTGGTTGTCAGGCACCCGGATCTTAGCTAAGCGAGTAACGAAGATAGTGGGTGATTGTCACAGGTCAACCCTTCATTCTGACTTAACTGAATTAAGTACAATAGTATATCTTGGAGAAGAAGTAGGCATGAATTGAAAGAAAAACAATAGTACTTGCATTAATTCATGAAGAATAGCAGTGCTCCACACCTTAATCTTTGGGGTGTAGAAACTCCACCGTAGAAAATATATAAGTGAAAATAGTCTAGGCATGGCCATGAGGCCAGCCTCTCAAAATGTGAACAATGGTCAGAAGATCAAAAGTGATCCAAAGATGATCCAAAGATATATAATAAATCTTTAAAAGTAGTTTTTATACTAAACTAGTAACCCAGGGTTTACAGAAAATGAGTAACTAAGTGCAGATAGTGCAGAAATCCACTTCCGGGGCCCACTTGGTGTGTGCTTGGGCTGAGCATTGAGCTTTACACATGGATAGGCTGTTCTTGGAGTTAAACGCCAGCTTGGGTGCCAGTTTGGGTGTTTAACTCCAATTCTGGTGCCAGTTTGGGCGTTTTACGCCAGGAAGTTTTAGGCTGGCTTTTAGCGCCAGTTTGGGCCATCAAATCTCGAGCAAAGTATGGACTATTATATATTGCTGGAAATCCCAGGATGTCTACGTTCCAACGCAATTAAGAACGTGCCAATTGGGTTTCTGTAACTCCAGAAAATCCAGTTTGAGTGCAGAAGGGTCAGAATCCAACAGCATCTACAGTCCTTTTTCAGCCTCTGAATCAAATTTTTGCTCAGGTCCCTCAATTTCAGCCAGAAAATACCTGAAATCACAGAAAAACATACAAACTCATAGTAAAGTCCAGAAATGTGATTTTGGAATAAATATTAATAAAAATATAATAAAAAGTAATTAAATCATACTAAAAACTACCTAAAAACAATGCCAAAAGGGTATAAATTATCCGCTCATCAGTCACTCAAGTGTTTAAGGGTTGATTCACTCAATTCCCCCTCCCCCCTAATCATGCTTTCCAAAATTTGTTCTTCATCTAACAATTAACAATTATTCAATGTATGCATAAAATTATCATGAGGTTTTTCTCAAATGCTGTAATGGGACTAGGGTCAAGGTCGGGTCATATATGGTTAAGTGGACTAGAATTTGAATCTTTGATTAACCTAGACTTTCCCACCTATCCTATGATAACCTATACAATTAAGTTCTAACCTAACTACCCATTCTTCACTTTTTCACATAATCATGCATTTTCTTTTCATTTCACAACACTTATGCATTGATCCTTATTGAATTTTGCTTTGAGGCATTTTGTCCCCTTTTATTGTCTTTCTTTTCTTCTTTTCTTTCTTTCTTTTTCTATTTTTTTCTTTTCTTTTCCATATTTTTCTTTTTCTTTTCTTTTGTTTTTCTCATTTTTCTTTCTTTCAAACTATATATAAGAACATCAATGCATAAGGTCTAACATTTGATTAATACATGAGCATGCACCCAATTCCCAAATGTAGAAATATAAAACACCCTTTTATCCCAACCAATGTCCCCAAACCTCCCCAAACTTGAATAATAAGCACTCTCACTAGCCTAAGCTAATCAAAGATCCAAACAAGGGCCATTTATTATTTTTTGCTTTAGGCTTGTAATGTGCTAAAATAAAGAACAATTGGGTTAAGCATAGGCTTAAAATTGGCTAACAATGGAAGGTAAAAGGTAGGCTTATTTGGATGAGTGAGCTGAATGAAATGATGACCTCAATCATATAAATGCATGAATACAAGGAATAATGGACATATATAATTAAACAAATCAAGGATCACAATCATAGAAAGAGAACAATTGCACACAAGAAGAAAAATAAGTGGTTATAAGATGTAGCCACATCATTAGGCTCAAATCTCACATGCTTGTGTTCTTAGCTCAAAAACATGCTTCACAAAATATATAATTCAAGCAAGTTCTACAAAGATTTTCAATCAATTGGGGTGGGGCCCTATAGATAAATTCTTGGAAAATTTCATTGTTTGCCAAACTTATTCTAAATGCATGTTGTGATTTAAAACTTGTAAAATTTCCTTAGTTTATCCCTTCTTTTTCAATCAAACCAAATTTCTTATGTAAAAAGGGTAAACTTGGGTTTCAACAATCCAAAATATTTTTCTAATCACAACTAAAGAGATAAAGCAACTACATAAAGCAAATCTAACTAAAAGTATGAAATATCTACCAACCACGGTGCGAAATGCAACAACTAAAATAAAAGTACCAAAACAACAAATATATATACACAAATCCCAGAAGGTGTAATAAAGCGAAGTGCAAAATACTAAAAATAGCACAAAATAATGATAAATGTCCGAACTCATCACCCAAAATGGCAACTCCACCGACGGTGACGACGGTGACCTCTAGGGTAGCCTGTGTCTGTGGGGGTGCCTCTGGCTGAGCCTGCTCCTCCTCATGCCCCTCCTCCGAAGAAGAAGAAGGGTCGGCAATAGGGGGTAACTCGACGCCTAGTGCTACAAACATCTGATCCACTCTATCAAGACGTCACATGATGCGGCGCTCACTACGCTCCATGAAGCGGAATAGACGCTGTACCAAGAGATATGTCAGCTGGGGCGCTGGTGGTGGTGCTATCGGTGCTGCTGGTGCTGATGGACTTGCTGCGGCTGAGGAAGATGATGGGCCAGGTGTCGCTGCTGCTCTGGTTCTGGCTCTAGAGCGACGCCAGGATGTGGGCTTCTCATTAACCATGTTCCCCACAGAATCACTTCCTCCTTTTCGTAGACTGGGGGTGGGGACTCATCATCCGCTCCCCATCGAGCACCGGCTCACTCAACTATCTCAGTAAGCAAAGTCGGGAATGGGAGTGTGCCACGGACGTGCCCTCGCCACATGAATCTCCTGATCAATCGGGGGAAGTATACCTCCTTCCCCTCCATGATACAACTAATAAGGACGAGCATGTCCACCAAAATCTCAGAAAAATGGGTGGTCGGCATGACATAGTCTGGGAGGATCTGCTGCTATGTCCGAGCCTCCCTCGTCAGATGAGTAAATAACATCCCCTTGGGTTTCCTATTATCAGCATCCATCACCCAAGGGGCATCCGTGGTAGCAACAACATCCCTTAGGGCATCATAATTATACGTCATACAATGCATCTCCACTCTAGCTTGTACATATGCATCTGTGTCATTGGTCTTAGGTAGGCAGTGGAGTGCATCCTCAATAGCTGCCTCTGTAACCAATATCCTTCCGCCCCATAGGTAAATTGACTCAAGTTTAAATCTGAAAAAGTTATAGTAAAATTTCCAAACCCATGAGGTGTTTACCCTACCCAGCTCCCTATCAACAAAGTCGAGACCCATCCCCTCAACACGGGCCATAATGGACTGCCTCAGGTCAGTGGAAATGGCCAATTTCTTTTCAATGTTGAGGGTCTTCGGCCGATAGGTCAGGAAGCGGAGCTCGCAGTACAGGTTAGGAAACCTGTGAGCATCGGTAGGCGGCAGTTGCTGGTCTGCTTTGTCCTTTTCCGAAAAGGGGTTCTTAGCATAATCTGTGAAAGGAGAAGTAGCAGAGGATTGAGGTTTTTTCCTCTTTCTAGAGGTGACCTTAGCTTTCCCTCTATCAGACATCCTGAAAAACAAATATGACAGGATATAAACAATTAAGCCAAGTAGAGGAATAAAAAGTAAAGAATGACATATGCATGAAGTGAGTCAAAAGAAAAGAACTCTTGGAGTGCCAGCAGCAAAAATCAGAATTCAATCAAAGCCATAAACCAAAAATTCAAGCAATAGTCGCACAGTGCTTGTTCATTAAGCACAATAATTGTCATATCCAAAAGAATAGTGAAAGGGTTAATTTGAAACTAAAAAGAAAATTCAGCAAGTTAAGTAAGTTAGAAGTGAGAAAAGTAGTTCAAAAATTAGTGGTATGACGGTTATTGGCTCAATCAAGAGAAACTCAAAAAGTATGGAAAAATAAGCACACTCACATTTATGAGGATGATGCAAGTCATTGATGATGAAATATGAATTGCATAGAGCAAACAATGGAAAGTAAGACATCAACAATGCATGAGGTCACTAAATTTGTAATAATTGGTGTTGAAAGATATGATACATGCACTTGGTGTAACCAAAAGCAAGGTGAAAACAATTTCAAAGTAAAAGGGTTACACTAGTGGAAGGCACCACTTATTACATATGAATGAACCTTAGTCACGAAAAATCACAAGTTAAGATCAAATGGTGAGGTTAACTTTGGCCTCATTAAACAAGTAAGTGGAAAATTGAACCTTGACCAAGAAGTCACAAGGAATTTGACTTAAGTTGAAATGGAAAAACACAAGAAGGTTCAAATTGATGAGTTAGACAAGGTACTAGGTGACACAGAAATCCGACAAAGAATTCCTTGAACTAACTCTTTTCAATGCTTATCAACAGGAATCAAAATAAAGAACGGAATTGCTAACCAAAGTAGCCTAGGGGTTGAACTTGGTGTAAGTCAAGTAAATCTCAAATTTAAAAGTGTCAAGTTCAATTCCTAGGTTGTAAGATTAAGAGCAATACAATTTTCAGAAATTTTGGCAGCATTCCGGCAGTAATTCGGGGGTTCCCGGATAGCAAAAAGCAGCAAAGTAACACATATGAAACCAGCAAACATGTAACAAGCAACAAGTTCATATGGTCTAGGCGACATCAAGTAAAATCACTCAGTAAGGTAGCAGTGAAACGATATATAAACCAAAAACTAACACAGCAGTGGCAAGAGGTACACATAGCAGCAACATCATCACCAATATTATTCAGCAAAGCAAGTAACATGCAGCCATTCAGGTAACAAGAACAGAGCACTTATCAAGCCGAAAATCTTCTAACCACAACCTAGCTACCTAACCACCTAGGATCAACTAAAACATGCATATCTAACTAACCTAAACTAAAAAGAATCAAATAGCAAAAATGAGCATGGAAAACTAATTAATTACAGAGTAGTAACCAGTGATAGGGGAAAGCAGGGAACCTATTATAGGAAGGATAAAGTAGGGAACTGGAAAAAAAATGGAAGCAGGGACGAGAAGAGCGCAGTGCCGCCCAGTAGTGGTAGCGGCGTAGCTCACGGCGGTGCTAAGAGGGTGGCGACGGAATAGAGAAGCAGAGAGCAGAGAGTAGTGCAGGGGCAGAGTGATGCTCGGAGTAGAAAGGGAGTGGAACAGGAAAAGAGAAGAGAAAGGGTCGTTGATGGTGGTAGGGGCTCGCCGGTGGCTGTAGTGGTCACGGCGGTGATGGTTCGAGGCAGAAGGGGGTACAGCTGAGAGCGAGAGAAGGAAAAAGAGAATGAGGGAGGGAAGACGGAGAGAGGGGGTTATAATCGGTTGCGGTGGGTTGCCGGAGTTGGTGGGTCGTGGTGGTTGCAGAGCTTGAGGTGGCAATGGAGGTTCTGTGAGTGAGAGGTGGATGAAGGAGAAGCGAAACGTTGGGGGGGAAAGGCTGCGCGAATGATAGGGCTTCCGCGTCCCTTGGGGGTTAATGAATTTGAATCCACACGTACGCATCTTGTACGTGTGCGCGTGGGTGGGCGAAAAAAGGAAGGACACGGAAGCGTCAGGTGCGTCATAAGTATGGGTGCAGCTCTCGAGTCATAAGTATGGGTGCTGCACCAACGCATCAACGCGTACGTGTCATGTACGCGTCCGCGTGGGATGCAGCTTGTGCGAGAAGCTTAATGGTTGTGCAAGGTTTGCCCAACTCTCTGGATTCATGTATGGAGCTGCAACCACTCATCGACGCGTACGCGTACAGCTTGCGTACGCGTCTCTGCTCCTCTTTTTTTTTTTCAGAAACAACTAAAAATAGCTTAAAATCTCCCTAACACTACCTACAACTCAAAATCAACCAAAAATGCAAAATCACAAAAAATATTTTTGGCTTTTGAAGAGTTTTCAAGTACAATCAAGGGAAACTTACATCACAAGCAACGAGCAACCAAGTTATTAAAGCAACTATATGAAGGAAAAACTACCTACAATGGCAACTCAAATCACTTATTAATCAAATCAAATCTACAAGAGAGTGGAAAGAGTTTACCATGGTGGGGTGTTTCTCACCTATCACTTTTATTTTATGTCCTTAAGTTGGACATTTGGGAAGCTCTCCATCAAGGTGGCTTGTGTTTGTACTCATTCTTGAATCTCCAAGGATCTTTGCTCCACAATAGGTTGTCAGAAATTCCAACCGTCTTCACCAAGCTTGGGCGGAGTTCCACCCAAGATAGGAGTTCCTAAAGCGGGTCTTCAAAGTGTGATCCGGGATCCCATATCCTATTTTCACACCCGTCCTCAAGTTGAGTGGCATGATTCTTCCATCTGGGTGGTTGATACATAGAAATCTCCTTAGTAAGCCAAAATCTCCTCCTAGACCCACACAAAGTAGCATTTGTCTAATCATGGTCGCTATGCCTTGAAAATTCGACATTAATGAGCCTAATACCAAACTTCCGACCACCACATAACTCCCTTTTACTATTAACTCCGCAAAGAGCTCTAAGTTGCCCATCCGTCTCAATCAAGCCATATTCAAGTGAGAAAGTGAAGCTTAAGGAAAAGAATTTTACCCACTTGACTGTCATGTTGGATGGTGCATTAGGGAGGGGAACCTCCCCACACTTAGACAATGTGAGGTCCACTCCCTTAGGCTCTTCCTCAGTTGTTTCCACCTCCTGACAACTTCTTTCAATTTCTTCTTGCTTGCCAACTTCTTCCAATTCCTCCTCATCATCAATTGAATCAAGCTTTGAAGGTTGTGTGAAGTCCAATTCAATATCAATTTCATACTCAATGGAAGGGTCTTCAACAAGGTCAACAATATCACTTGGCATTGAGTTGTCTTCCATAGCTTCAATTCCATATTCCATGGGAGAGGATTCAATTTTGGATAAAAAGTCATTGATGATTGAATCCATCTCTTGATCAACCTCTTCATATTCTTCAATTTTGATATGTGCCGGAGGTTGTTGAGGCTCCCATGGTGATTCCGCATCTCCTAAATCTTCAACCACGTCTTCCTTTTCGTCAATAATCGTAAGCTCCTCCAATTGCTCCAATACACAACCCAACTCCTCCTTCTCCACTGGACTTTCCAATCTCTTTTCCAAGCTTTGCTTTTCTTGTGATCTTTGACACGTGGTCACGAAAGCACCTTGAGTGTTCAAGCATTGGTAGGCTAAACCATGCACTACCTTGGTCAAGTTAGTTACAAACTCTAGGGTGTTCCTTTGCATATCCGCTTGTCCTTGAAGTAGCAAAGTGAGAAAATCATCTACTAGAGCTTGGGGTGGATAGGAGGGTTCATCATTTTGGGGAAAGGATTCATAGTAGGAAGGTGGTTCTTCTTGGTAAGGGTGTGGAGATGGTATGTATGGAGGTGGTTCTTGGTAGTAGTCATGATAGGGTTGTGGTGGTTCTAAGGGTTCTTGCTCGTAATGGTCACAGGGGTAATGTAGGGGTGATTGGTCATATGATGGATATGGGTCATAGGAAGGTGTTTGGTAAAGAAAGGCTTGTGAGTATGGTTGAGGTTCATGTTGAGGATAAGATTCATAGGCATATGATGGTGGTTGTTGATTATCACAAAAAGTTTCACCATAGCCATTGAATTGACATGCATTAGGATGGGAATTATACCTATGAGTATCCGGAGGTTGTTACCAATAGGAGTGATCAATTCTTTAAGGCTCCTCCCATCTTTGTTGGTTCCATCCTTGATACATGTGGTCATTGAAGTTCACATTTCCTACAACACCATTATAACCAAATTCATAGCCAAAAGGATGAGAATTCATAGTGGAAGCAAAAACAAAACTATCAAAATCCTAAAGATAACAAAAGCTAAAAATCAAGTAAAAGACAAATCAAGGCTTGGATCATTTTAAAACTAACAGTAAACTAGATCTAACTAAACTAATGAGATCCATCATGAATGCCCCTTCAATCCTTGGTCATTTTAAGCATTTTGGCGCCAACGTTGGTTTGGATTGGGCCCCACAACCTCTGTGAATTCGCTGGGCACGTTTTCACTTAAAAATCACATGCCAGCACCGACGCGTACGCGTACAGCACGCGTGCCCGTCCATGGGGTTTTTACGATCTACGTGTGCGCGTCTGTTATGTGTGCGCGTGGATGAGCGCAACCAAATCTTTGGTTTTTCCATGTGTTCTCCACTTTGCATGCTTTCCTCTTTACTCCTTTGATTCATTCCTAGCCTTTTCAACCTAAAATCACTTAACAAACAAATCAAGGCATCTAGTGGAATCAAAGGTGAATTAAAATCATCAAATTAAAGGTCTAAAAGCATGTTTCACACTTAAGCACAAAATAAGGAAGAATCACAAAACCATGCTATTTCATTGAATAAATGTGAGAAAAGGTTGATAAAATGTTCTAAATTCAACACAAGATAAACCCTAAAAACGGGGTTTATCAGGGAGCGTTAGCATGAGTTGTGTGCGTGAAACCCCCCTATGTTTGCTTCTGTGCGTGCGCACGGACCTGTGTGCGCACGCACACATGATTCTGACCTCAAGCAATTCTAAAAAGAAAAAAAAAACCTCTGTGCGCGCCCAGCTGTATGTCCGCACACTTCAATTCACACTCTCTGTTTGCAGTGATCGCACGCTGTATGCGTTTGCACCCCCTCTAATTTCTACCTTCTGTGCGTGCGCACAGGTCTTTGTGCGTACGCACATGACTCGTTTTGGGCGATAAAAGGGCACGCTCCCCTGTTGAGTAGCAGCTACCTTCTTTCCTTCTTCTCTTTAATGCTGCTACTCTCCACCTCTGCCTAACATCTTAGGCGACCCTACCGCCGGCCACCGCCGCCATCTCTCTCTCATACTCTGTCTCTCTCTCTTTCTTACTTCTCTCTTTCTTTCTCTCTTTTCCTGCTCTTTTCTTTCTTCACCACCGGTGAGTTTTACTCCTCCGGTGTTTTTTCTTCCCTAATTCTTGTTTTCTCAACCATCAATTTTCAGGTTCTTGTTTTCTTTTTGTGTTGATTTTTGAAATTGTGCTTATTTTCTTTCCATGCTTCTTAGATTAAGTTTATTGCTTTTCTTTGTCTCTCTTTGTATTGCAAGTGTTGATATTTGATTGTTAGGTTGATTATGACTGAATTTGAGCATCGATTAGGATAAGCTTGCACATTGTATACCACATGTTTGATGTAATGCCTCAATGAACATTTTGGTTGATTCATATGACATGGCCATCATATGAATTCAATTTATCTCTTCTTAGGCATAGTATATGACTTGTGCAACTTCAATTATGACTTTTGATGACAATCAAGTGAATTTACCAATGAATTTCCTTGTTTGCATGCTTGAAGTTCCAAACACCCAACCCTTTCATGACTTATGTACTTTGTTGATGGGTGATTTTGGCGCAAATGCATTGTGCTTTGTGGAATTAAAATTTCATTGTTCATTGCAGAATTTTTGATTAAGTAATCACTTTACAAATATTCAACCTTTGATGATGTCTTGATCAAACATCTTTTGGCTTTAACTCAAGAACATTGTACATATGATTACCACTTCTTGTAGGTGAACAATTGACAACCCTTATTAGTGCTTCCTCAGTAATTTTATTTTATTGTTGCCCTATGATCTCAAAAATCTTTTATTTTCATTTTCAGGATGCAAAAGAAGAGTAAGGCACCAGTCACTTCACCGGTTGTGCAGCCAACAGCTCGCACTCCTGATATTTGGTGGCATCGCCGAGGTGACAAACCGATTACCTTGGTTAACCGAAGAGCCGACGTCTAATATGAAGCAATTGGGAAACGAACAATCCATTGGGTGCGGAAACTGAAGGTTCCAAGCAAGTACAAGGCGATTATTCATGAAAGGATTGCCTCACTTTATTGGGGATTTCTTGGACAAGAACCCATTGAAGTTAATGAATCCATGGTGCGGGAATTCTATGCGAACTACCATGCTTGGGAAGAGGAGTCAGTATTCCTCCAGGGAAAGATATTGGACACATCTAACAAATCTCTAAAGGCTATTCTGAATATCCCCCACATTCTGCCTGAGAAGGATGATTATTCAAAGATCAAAGCGGATGTGTTCAACGGGAGGATGTCTTTGGCTCATATTCTTGAGAGAATTGGCTGTCCTGGTGCAACTTGGGACTATAACAAGGGGAGGAATTCTGTTCCCACTAATATCGCTTACTATGATTTGAATGCTGAGGCTCATAGATGGCATCAGATTATGGGGAACTACATCATCCCAAGCACCCATGCTACTCATGTCAGATTTAGAACTGCTTTGCTACTTTGGGCTATTATGGAAGGAAAGGACATAGCCATTGTACCTTGATGCGTAAATCAATTTGGAAACTGATTGAGGAGAAAAAGATCAATATTCCATTTCCATCGATGGTGATGCGCTTAGCAATAGCAGCGGAGGTAGAGAGGCAACCAACAGACGTCATGTTCGAGTTTCCAAGAGACAACATGTTCATTCTGATGGGGAATTAGATGGATCATCAAAGAAGACAGTCTCCAAGAGGAAGGTACCCACAGCACCACCATCAAGTCTACCAACTTCATCAACTTCTTTAAGGTTTCTCCGGTCTCTTCCGGAATTATTCCAAGTCATCTTGCACGATATCCACCACATGGAGCCTGTTGAGCGCAAATGTTTCAAGTGGATAGCAGCAAAGTTAGAAGGAAGAGACCCCGGCCCAACTCCTGAGGCTTCATCCAAGCTAGTTAGAGAAGAGAATGATGAAGGTGACCAACCCATTTCCGAGACCAGCGGCTGAAGGTGGACCCTTGAAGTTATTTTGTTTCTCCTGGATCGTAAGCATGCATGGAGGACCGTGCACGAACTAAGTATGGGGGAGGATCGATGACTTCATGGGGGTAAAAAAAATTCTTTTCTCAAAACACTTTGCAATACTCTTTTAGTTCTTTTTCTTCTCTGTTAGTGGCTTTATCTCTATTGAATTTTGGTTAGTTTGTTTGTATATGTCTCTTTATTGTTCATAGTTATATGGTAGTTAGTAGTTGCATGTTGCATGATAAAGTAAATAAGTTTGGTGAAACACCGAGGAATTTTCATGAAATCTTTCTTAGGGTGTACCATTGATTAAATTGAAGAAAAATCTTGTGTTTTTCAACCTGCTTGAAGTATCCTGTTTGTAGAACATAGAAAAGAGCTAGAACAACATACCTTGTGAGATTTGAGCTCTAATAGATGGTTGCAGTTTTCAACCATAATGTTTGTTCTTGTGCAATTATACTCTTTTTTTTTTTGTGATCATTGATTTACGTGATTCTTTATATCCTGTATTTGTTGTTTGGATGCATTTAGCGTGATTGAGGCCATCTTTGATGTCGAACTCACAACCTATATGGCCAACCCTTGCATTCACCTTTGTGAACCCCTGTTAAGCCTATACATTTCCTTTTGTTCTGAATTTAGCACATTATTCTCCCTTAAGTGAAAAACCATTGATGTTTCTGAATTACTCTTTGATTAGCTTGGGTGAATTAGTGTGTATATTCTAAGTGTGGGGGGAATTATTGGAAAGCATTGGTGATAGAGGCATGGAACTCATTGTGAAAAATTGGCAATTGGGTAATGCTCATGCATTCATTGTTTTAAGTCATATGCATCTCTTGTGCTAACAAAGACAAAAAAAAACTTGTGCATAATAGAACGTGAAATAAAAAGTTGAAATAAAGGATGCATATTTATAAGGGGAAAATGATTCCACACAAAGTCACCGGCAAGTGTACCGGGTTGCATCAAGTAGTAATAACTCACAAGAGTGAGGTCGATCCCACAGGGATTGATGGATTGAGCAATTTTAGTTAGGTGATGAATTTAGTTAAGTGAATATTTGATGATTTGAGTGAAAATTGATTAACAGAAGCTAAATTGCAAGTAAATAAAAGGGAGAGGGGTAAATTGGCTGAATCTTAAAATGCAGAAGAAGTAAATTATAGAAACTTAAAGAGCAAGAAAGTAAAAGAGACGAAACTTAAATTGCAAGAAAGGTAAATGACTGAAACTTAAAGTACAAGAAACTTAAATTACTAATCTAAATTGCTGAGAAATGTAAATTGCATTAAGAGTAAAGGGATTTCGGTGTTGGGATTCAAATTGGACTAGAAAATGTAAATTAAAGTAAATCAGAGAGCTATGAGATGAAGAGATTCAGCTCAATAGCAAAATAGAAATGGAAAATTTCTTGAAGAAATAAACAGCAAGAAAACTTAGCTCAATTGTGAAATTCTAAGAGAGAAATTGAAAATTGAAGAAGAGTAATGAGAACAGAAAGCAGATCTATATCTCAATTACTCTCTTGACAAAACAGAAAAGAAGTTGCAGAAGAAATGAAAATGAAAATAGAAAAGATGATTCAAATCCAATTCCCAATTCTTAAAGCTATAAAAAGACAAGTAGAAGATGATTCTCAGATGAAGAATTGCAGTGGGATTCTTCAATCTGAGTTCAAGACTCAAAACAGAAAAATAGAAGTTGTAGAAGAAAGAAAATGAACAAAGAGAACTTAGATCTAATCCCCAATTCCCAAATTAAAAACAAATGAAAATTTAAAAAGTGAGAAAACTAAAAATGAATAAGGTTCTCTTCAAATCAAATTTGCTCCTATTTATACACTTTCTATTCTAGTCACTAAGCACTTGGAATGGGCTTTTGGCTTTGGACTTGAAGAAGAGTGGATCCGGATGGCTTGGTTCAAGTGGCATGGGTCAGGTGCATTTGGTTCCCTCCCAGTGAAGCACTCCGTTGGGAAAGTGAACTCCACGTTCACTTTTCATGTGTGCTTCCTTGGTGCGCATTTGGCCTCCCCTAGCGTTGCCTTCGTGAACGGCACATTCACTCTTTCCACACTGCACCAATTGGTGTGCACCTTCTCTGCATGGGTGCTCTCTTTTCGAGTGCTACATTTATTATATGAATGTTTCCTAGCGCTCCCTTGGTCGAGTGATGCCCCTAGCGCTCCCTTGGTTGAGCGCCACGTTCACTTCTTTTGAACGCTAGCCTTTATTAAGTGCTGCCTTTTGTACGGATGGCAATTCCTTTGCTCCCCCAAGCTAAAATCCACGAAATAGGTGGAAATACTGAATGCTACGTTCACTTCCAAAGTGAACGCTAGCCATTTTTGAACGTGGCATTCACCATTTGCACGCAACGCTTCCCTGATTCTTCCTTTCTTCATCTCTTCATTTCTTCACCTTCAAGCAATCAAACAACTAATCAAAGTATCACCAAATTCACAAGGTCTTTGCATCATTCATGAAATCAATTAATTCTAGCATAAACCCTATGATTTTGTGTAAAATAATTGGTGGTTAATTGATTCAAAATAATCATGAAAATCCACTCTAATTACTTACTTATTGTGCAAGAAAGTGCATAAAACCTAATGAAACTAATGAAAAATGCTTGTAAAACTAGCATAAGAGGACTTGTCATCACAACACCAAACTTAAACCTTGCTTGTCCCCAAGCAAGCACTAAACATGAGAAGAAATGAAAATGAAATAGAGAAGCATATATCCTTATTTATCAGGTAATTGAATTAAGACTATGGGATTTTATGCAGAAAAGATGCAGCTCACTTATTCTTTGCTGATAGATAAGAAATGCTTCTTTGAGGTTTCACTAGAGTTGCTGTTATAATTTCTTGCTCTTTGATTGATCCCTTTTTGATTTTTCCTTCATTCTTTTGCTTAGAAAGCTTATTTCTCAATGGTAGCTCAGTGTCAAGTGTTGCAGCAGCTTTTTGGCTCAATTTTTCTCAACACTTCTTCACTACAGACACTTGGCTCACAATTCTTCTTAGGAACATTGATGCCCAGCACCTCTTTGGGTTACTAAATACTTTGTAACAAGGTTGCTCTTGATAATGGACTTTCGGTTGATAATCCCGGATTAGTTAATCCAAGTTACCAAGTTTTAAAAGACTCCTCAGAACCTAATTGTCCAAGCAGATTCTAGTACAAGAAGCATCACAAACATATGTCCTAAGGTCCAAGCTATTGGTGTCTAGCCTTATTGTTTGTTTCTTTTATTTTTGTTGCCAATCCTTGGCTTTTCTTTTTCTTTTTCTTTCTCACTTTTCTTCATTTCCCAGGGATGTTCATTAATAAAAGGTTTCATAACAGCAACTAAGTTCACACTACAAAAGACATTCTATTATGCAGCTTTTGTTATTGAGCTTATCATCCAATCAAGCAATTACCACCACAAGTCTTTATTCTAATTCCTATTACATTGGTGACGAATGGATTTCTGCTAGTAAAGAAATTCACAAATATAATCGCGTTGTAAGTATAGTTTCTAAACCAACAGAGAATCCTTTCGTACAAAAATTTGGTTGTCACAAGTAACAAAACCCAATAAAATTTGTAACCGAAGTATTTAAACCTCGGGTCGTCTCTCAAGGAATTGCAGGGAAGTATGATTTATTATTGGTTATGAAAAATTGTATAGTTTTGTGTTTTTGAAATAAGGAACAAGTAATTTAAATGGCAAGAAAGATAAATTAATAATTATAAAACTCTTGGCAAGGTATGAGAACTGGAAATCCCATCCCAGTTATCCTTATCAGGTGTGATGAGAATTGTTTATCGCTCCCACTTAGTTAACCCTTACTAAATAAAGAAAAGTCAAGTGGACCAATCAATTTGATCCTCAAGTCCTAGTCAACTCCTGTGGAAAGACTAGCTTTAGAGTGATCCAAATCAATCAGCGAATTCCAATTTTCAATCAATTGCTGAGTTTGATAACTCAAGTGTTACCAATTACTTAACCAAAGCCAAAAGGGAAAATAAATCTAAATTAAATTGAAAGCATCATAAATAGAGAAAAACAATCATTAATCTGAAATACCTCAAGTTGCATTAAATAAAATACTCAAATCTTAACATGAAGAGTTCATAAGCCAATTTTGCAAAATAAGTCAAATACAAATAAAAGCATTAAAACAAATAAAAGTAGAAGAGAAACATAAATTAAAGTTGGGAACATTGAACCTGGAATTGGAGAAAATGAAGGAATCCTAATCTTAAAATCTAAGAAAAACCCTAATCCTAAATCCTAAGAGAGAGGAGAGAACCTCTCTTTCTGAAAGCCACATCTAAACCTAAAATTATGTGTTATGAATGTTGTCTATGTTGCATGAATTGTTGTTTTGAATGGATGCATTTCTTCACTTTATAGCCTCTAATATGTATTTTCTGGGCCGTAAACTGGGTCAAAAACAGCTCAGAAATTGCCCCCAGCAATTTCTGGTACGTTCAGGTAGCTGCAAAGTCACGCGTTAGCATCGTCCATGCGTTAGCGTGGATTGGGTTTTTGCCAGGCCACGCATCCACGTAATTCATGCATGCACGTCGCCTGGCTTCAGAGCAGCTATGAAAAATTATATAGTTGCGAAGCTCCGGACGTTAGCTTTCCAACGCAACTGGAACCGCGTCATTTGGACCTCTGTAACTCAAGTTATGGTCGATTTTAGTACTAAGAGGTCAGGCTGGACAGCTTTAGCAGTTCCTTCAGTTTCTTGTATTCCTTCCATTTTTGCATGCTTTCTTTCCATCCTCTAAGCCATTCCTGCCCTGTAAACTCTGAAATCACTTAACACACATATCATGGCATCGAATGGTAATAAGAGAGGATTAATACTAGTAAATATAAGGCCAAAGAAGCATGTTTTCAATCATAGCACAAAATCAGGAAGGAAAAATGTAAACTCATGCAAATTATATGAATAAGTGAATAAAGAATTGATATAAACCACTCAATTGAGCATAAGATAAACCATAAAATAGTGGTTTATCAACCTCCCCACACTTAAACATTAGCATGTCCTCATGCTAAGCTCAAGAGAAGCTGTAAGAGAGTGAAGGGGAATGGTAGAAAGTATGAAATGCAACCTATCTATATGAATGCAACTACATGCAGAATGCTTTTCCTACTTGGTTAAAAGTAAACAAATCCTTCAAGAAGAAATATGAACTGGATCTCACTAATTCAAATCACAAAATAAAGTACAAGTAAACTTGCAGAAGAAAATAGCTCATGAAAGCCGGGAACAAGGAATCGAGCATCGAACCTCACCGGAAGTGTATGCATTCTAATTGCTCAAGTGTTTAAGGTTCGATCTCTCAATTCTCTACTAATCTTGCTTTCTAAGGCTTGCTCTTCATCTAACAATCAACATAAATTTAATGTACAGATACACATATCAAGAGGTCTTTTAAGGGTTGTAATGGAGTTAGGGTCAAGGTAGGATTATATTTGGTCAAGTGGACTAAAATTTGAATCCTTAATTAACTTAAACTTTTCCCACCAAACTTAAGACAATCCATGTAATCAAAATACAAAACCTAACTATCCATTAACCATGTTTTCCACATATTCATGCATCCTAATTCGAGTACAGTACCTATGCATTACTTTCACCATTTACTTTGGGGCATTTTGTCCCCTTTTTATTATTTGCTCTTTTTCTTTTCTTTTTCTCCTTTATTTATTTATTTATTTTTTATTTTTTTATTTTTTTATATATATGCTTTTTTTTCTTTTGTTTTTCTCAATGCATATGATTAAATTATTGAATGCATGAGTATGTCCTAAACATTTCTTTCACATTTTCATAAAGATATATAACACCCAATTCTTAAACCAAATGTTTCCAAATTCACTTTTCCCCACACTTAATTCATGAGCACTCTCACTAGTCTAAGCTAACCAAGGATTCAAATTAAGGACATTATTGTTTTCCGCTTAGAGTTAATGATGTGCTAAAGTAAAGAACAAAGGGGTAAAATAGGCTCAAAATTGGTTTGCAAAGGATAATGAAAGGGTAAGGCCATGTGGGTATGTAAGCTTAGTGAAACAAAGGCCTCAATCATATAAGTGCATGCATACATCAAACAATGGAAATATAGAATCAAGCAAGACAAAGATCACAATTTTAGAGAAAAAAACACACACCAAAAATAAAATATTGGTTGATAAAATGCAACCAATTGAAATAAGCTCAAAATCTCACTGGTTTTGTGTGTTCGAGCTCTAAACCATGTTCCAGTATAATGTTTCTTCAAACAAGTTTTCAAAAATTTTAAATCAAATTAGTGAAATGTTATAAAAGGTTTCTTGAAAAAGAAAATATTACTTTAACCAAGTGGTAAAATATGCACAAAATGTAACAAACATGCAATATGAACAAACAAAGAAAATAAAACATTGGTGTTGAGAAAAAGGTAACTAACCCATGGAAGTTGGTATCGACCTTCCCACACTTAAAGATTGCACCGTCCTCGGTGCATGCAGAGATGTACAAGTGGATGGGTGGTTCCGCAGCTAGTGCTCTTTTTGTTTCTTTCCTTCCTGGTGGTTTGGGAGTAGTTTTCTCTTTACCCTTCTTGGTGACCATCCTGAAAAAGGAAAAGGAAAGTAATATGTAAAGCTAAGGGTTCGAGCAAAGAAGAGGATGGTATAGGTGATAAACAATGCATGGTAAAGAAGGATGTCGTTAACTCATGGTCATGACTACATGTGAAAAGTTCATCAATGGAAATATAGCAAGTGCATGTGATGGCAATTAAATGCAAGATGTTTATTGGCATGCCGGCAAAGGCATGAGTAGCATAGATCAAGCATTAAATGTCCAAGTTAGATTATCAACTCTTTCAAATTAACAACCTATTTGTATTGACAATTATATTTAATCAATAAAATATAAAAGGGATTTTGTGAAAAACAGGTATTAGAGTAGTAGAATAGAATAATTTAAAATAATGTGAAATGCCATACGGGTTTTTTCACAAACACATAGCATGCATGATAAAGATGTTATGGAAAGTATTAAATTGAACATGCAAACAACCCTTTAAGAACTAAAATTAATTGTCAAACAATTCCTTAATATACTCACAAGCAAAATATAGAAGTAAATAATCACCCAATTTTAAATTTCTAACACCAATTAAAGGAATAAAAAAAAAAGAAAAAGAAAATATGGATAATGAAAGTGGAAAGAAAAAGAAAAAGAAAACAAAAATAAAAATAATAAAGGAAAAGTAAAAAGTAAGGAAAGAAAGAAAAGGACCTTAATAATGGATGTGAAAAATAATGAAGGGGGAAAGTAAAAAGTGAGAAAGAATAAAGAGGGAAGAAGGTAGAAGAAAGAAATAAGAAGGGATAAGAAAAGATTTAGATTTGGGAAAGAAAAGATAAGATATCTTGGCTGATTTGGATAAGTTGTGCGTCGCAAGTGACGCGGACGCGTGGGTCACGCGATCGCGTGGTGGGCGATAAATTTAGGTGACGTGGACGCGTGGGTGACGCGATCGCGTGGCCTGATTTGTGCTATTGGCGCGAGTGCAGCCTCACGTACGCACAACTCTTTGTTTTAAATGCATTTTGCCAAAAATCTGGGTGACGCGTGGGCGTGGGTGACGCGCACGCATGAATGGCCTGATTTTGTAAAACGACGCGGCCGCGTGGGGCACGCGTTCGCATGATAGGGCTTGTGCGTCCAGCACCATTCCAGCCCCACTCCATCATAACTCTCTGTCATACACCCATTTACGTTGAATTCGCAAGGTCACGCATTCGCGTGGGTGACGCGGATGCGTGGGAGGTGAATTTTTCAACTGACGCAGACACGTTTGCGTGGTCATGGTTCTGCCTAAGGCACGCGTCCAGCCACGCTCCCGCGTGACTCTCTGCTTCTTTTCTTCTTTTTGCGAAAGCACCTATGATGCGGACGCGTCAGTGACGCTGGCGCGTCACGTGCCTCTCTTTTTTTTTATGCAGTATGCAGAATGCAGAATGCAAATGTTGATGCAGGTACTATGAATGAACACTAAGAAAAATAGAATAAAATAGAATTAAGAATAAAACAAAATAAAATAAAGCTAAGACTGGAAAAGAACGATTATACCATGGTGGGTTGTCTCCCACCTAGCACTTTTAGTTAAAGTCCTTAAGTTGGACATTTGGTGAGTCCCTTGTTATGGTAGCCTGTGCTTGAACTCATCCAGGAATCTCCACCAATGTTTGCAATTCCAAAATCCTCCGGGATCCCACACTAGTTGCATAAATCCTTCAAGCAAGTTAAAGCAAGTGACAAGGCCCCAAGAGTGTTGATTGCCAAAATGAATTCCGGGGTCCCAAACCTTGATTTTACACCTATCTTCTTGTTGATCATCATGATTCCATCCGGGTAGCACGCAATTTAAATTCTCACTGAGACATCCAAACAGCTTCCTAGACCCATTCAATTGAGAATTGTACCAACCTTTGTACTTCAATTTGGAGCATGCAACCATATTGAACCTTGCATGACATTTCCTACCACTAACCATCTCCCTCTTACTCTTAATGCCACAAAGAGCTCTAAGTTGCCCATCCGTCTCAAGCAAAGCATATTCAAGTGGACTAATTAAGCTTAGAGATGAGAGATTTACCCACTTTAATGAAGGGATGGATGGTGATGGCTTTGGGGGAGAGGTCTCCAACAACCTTGGGAAGGTGATTTCCAGCTCCACCTCTTTGCAAGCTTCTTCAATTTCAACCTCTTCCTCTTGGTAGCTTTCTTCCAATTCAATCTCTTTTTCATTGCTTACCAAGGGCATGGAAGGTTGTGCTTCTTCTTCTTTGATCTCTATGTCTAGTCCAATGGGAGAGGATTCAAATATAGATAAGAATTCATCAATGATTGAATCCATCTCTTGAGCATCCCCTTCAAAGTCTTCAACCATGATATGCCTTGGAGGTTGTACACCCTCCTCAACAACAAATTCAAACTCCTTAGAAGGGGGTTCTATGACTGGGCTTTCCCATGGACGTTCCGCATCTCCTAAGTCTTCGACCACTTCTTTCTCTTTAATGATTACGGCTTCCTTCAATTGTTCCAATACAAAGTCATGCTCCTTACTGTCCACCGGAGTTTCTAGTGTCTCCTTCATGCTACGTTCTTCATTAGATTCTCCACATGAAGCCATGGGGTTCCTTGAGTGTCCGAACGTCTGGAAGGTAATTGATTTATTGCTTGCTCCAGTTGATGAAAGGTTGCATGAAATTGATCTACTGTTTCCTTGAGGTGAGCCTGTGATTCTTGGGTCGATGGATATGGACATGGTGCATATAGAAGTGGTGGTCTTTGGGGGTAATTGGGTTGGAATTGGGGTGGATAAGGGTTGGGGTCATATGGAGGTGAACGGTTGTAGGTGGCTTGTGAGTATGGTGGTTCAAAGCTATGTTGAGGAGGTGGTTCATTGGCATATGATGGAGCTTGCTGATAACTACAAGGGAGTCCACCATATCTATCATCTTGGTATGCACCTCGGAATGGCTCTTGACCATAGTAATTTGGTGGAGGTGGTTTGTCATGAAAGCGCCCACCATAACTATTGTCTTGGCATGCATTGTAGGATGGTCGTTGTCCATGGTACTTTGGAAGGTGTTGCTGCCGAAAGGGTTGATCAGATCCTCGTGGCTCATTCCTTCTTTGATTGTTTCGACCTTGATGCATGTTTCTGTTATAGCATCCATTCCTTTCAACAACATTAGAACCAAACTCAAAGCGACGGGGGTGAGAACTCATAGTAACTAATAAAAATTAAAAACAAAAATAAAAACAAATAAACAAGAAAAATAAAATATTTACAATAACCAATAATAAGGAACACGTTTGCAATTCCCCGGCAACAGTGCCATTTTGACGAACGGATTTCTGCTAGTAAAGAAATTCACAAATATAATCTCTTTGTAAGTATAGTTTCTAAACCAACAGAGAATCCTTTCGTACAAAAATTTGGTTGTCACAAGTAACAAAACCCAATAAAATTTGTAACCGAAGTATTTAAATCTCGGGTCGTCTCTCAAGGAATTGCAGGGAAGTATGATTTATTATTGGTTATGGAAAATTGTATACTTTTGGGTTTTTGAAATAAGGAACAAGTAATTTAAATAGCAAGAAAGATAAATTAATAATTATAAAACTCTTGGCAAGGTATGAGAACTGGAAATCCTATCCCAATTATCCTTATCAGGTGTGATGAGAATTGTTTATCGCTCCCACTTAGTTAACCCTTACTAAATAAAGGAAAGTCAAGTGGACCAATCAATTTGATCCTCAAGTCCTAGTCAACTCCTGTAGAAAGAGTAGTTTTAGAGTGATCCAAATCAATCAGCGAATTCCAATTTTCAATCAACTGATGAGTTTGATAACTCAAGTGTTTCCAATTACTTAACCAAAGCCAAAAGAGAAAATAAATCTAAATTAAATTGAAAGAATCATAAATAGAGTAAAACAATCATTAATCTGAAATACCTCAAGTTGCACTAAATAAAATATTCAAATCTTAACATGAAGAGTTCATAAGCCAATTTGGCAACATAAGTCAAATACAAATAAAAGCATTAGAACAAATAAAAGTAGAAAAGAAACATAAATTAAAGTTGGGAACATTGAACCTAGAATTGGAGAAAACAAAGGAATCCTAATCCTAAAATCTAAGAGAAATCCTAATCCAAAATCCTAAGAGATAGGAGAGAACCTCTCTCTCTAAAAGCTACATCTAAACCTAAAATTATGTGTTATGAATGTTGTCTATGTTGTATGAATTGTTGTTTTGAATGGATGCATTCCCCCACTTTATAGCATCTAATCTATGTTTTCTGGGCCAAAAACTGGGTCAAAACAGCCCAAAAATTGCCCCCAGTGATTTCTGGTACGTTCAGGTCACTGCAAAGTCACGCGTTAGCGTGGATTGGGTTTTTGCTAGACCACGCGTCCACGTGATTTACGCGTGCGCATTGCCTGGCTTCAAGGAAGCTATGAAAAATTATATATCGTTGTGAAGCTCCGAACGTTAGCTTTCTAACGCAACTAGAACCGCGTCATTTGGACATCAGTAGCTCAAGTTATAGTCGATTTAGTACCAAGAGGTCAGGCTGGACAGCTTTAGCAGTTCCTTCAGTTTCTTATATTCTTTCCACTTTTGCATGCTTCCTTTCCATCCTCTAAGCCATTCCTGCCCTGTAAAACTCTGAAATCACTTAACACACATATCATGGCATCGAATGGTAATAAGGGAGGATTAATATTAGCAAATATAAGGCCAAAGAAGCATGTTTTCAATCATAGCACAAAATCAGGAAGGAAAAATGTAAACTCATGCAAATTATATGAATAAGTGAGTAAAGAATTGATATAAACCACTCAATTGAGCATAAGATAAACCATAAAATAGTGGTTTATCAATTGGACAATAACTTTCTATTTCAAACATTTTCTCTTATTGATGCAGAAAGGAAACAAGACAGAATTTAAGGCAGATGAAGATGAAGAAATGCATTTACACTAGTGCAGACATCAAAATTTCCATTATTTGAACTAACATCAAGGTAAACAGCAACTTCTCATTCAGAACATTTCAAAGCAGAATGAATTTTGTGACAATACTACCTCTTAGGAGTGTCTTGCAGCTTTCCTTTTGTCATCATCATCTTTTACTTTTGCATTTCCCTTGGTGATGATTCTTTTAAGATTCTGAGTGTCTTTTCTGCATAATTATTGGAAGTTGCTTGTTTTTCCAAGCACTTAGGCAAATGGTTAATATGCATGAATTATTGTAGTTTCTTGAACTTACTTTGGTGAGGGAACACCAAACTTAGTCCCTTGCTACTATCTATAATGCATCAGTTACATGAAACCTTGTGCTCTTGCTAAAAGTAATAAAGCTAAAAACTAGAAAACAGACAATGGTTTAGTGACTTCCCTGATTGCTTGGAGATAGTAACCAATTATGTAGAGGTTTGAAATGTGTTTTTAAATGAACTTTTTTGTGGAACACCAAACTTAGCATCCTTCATTCACCCTTAATTTATTCTTGGTGTGCAACACCAAACTTAGCTCCTTGCAATACAGATAAGCCTACTTAACTTTTTATTGAAATAGTTTAGGAAAAGAAAACTACCTTTGGTTGGGTTACCACCCAACAAGCGCTCTTTTAATGTCACTAGCTCGACATCCTTCATTCTTGCTCAGCTTAATTTCTGAATCTCATTCTCTTTATCCCAAGGGCCTCCTTGATAATGCTTTGCCCTATGACCGTTTACTGTGAAATTGCTCTTTGTCGCTTCATCTAGGAGTTAAAGGCTTCCATAGGAGGAGAACCTTTGTCACCAAGTAGGGACTAGTCCATTTAGACTTGAGTTTGCCAGGGAAAACTTTGAGCCTGGAGTTATACAAGAGCACTTGCTGTCCTGGTTTGAACTCCTTCTTTGAGATCCTTTTGTCATGCTATCTCTTGGCTTTTTCCTTGTATATCTTAGCATTTTCATAGGCTTCCAATCTAAACTCGTCCAACTCATTTAATTGTAATAGCCTCTTCTCTCCTGCTGCCTGAGAATCAAGGTTGATGAGTTTAGTGGCCTAGAAAGCTTTGTGCTCAAGCTCTATAGGAAGGTGACAAGACTTGCCATACAACAACTGAAAAGGAGACTTTCCAATAGGAGTTTTGAATGATGTTCTATATGCCCAAAGAGCATATTCTAATTTTCTGGCCCAATCCTTTCTTGTGTTCCCCACTGTTTTCTCCAAAATCCTCTTCAACTCCCTATTTGCAAGCTCTACTTGGCCATTGGTCTGGGGGTGACATGGTGTAGCTACTTCATACATCACCCCGTTTGTTTGTTGCAAAAATGACTACCACCATCACTGACAAGACTCTTAGGCACTCCATATCTAGTAAAAATGTACTTCTTAAGGAATTAAAGGACAATTTGTGCATCACATGTGGTTGTTGCTATAGCTTCCACCCACTTTGAGACATACTCTACTGCTACAAGTATGTATTTGAAGGAATATAAAGGTGGAAAAGGGCCCATAAAATCTATACCTCAGAGATCAAAGAGTTCTACCTCCAGGATGTAGTTCTGAGGCATCTCATTCCTTCTTGTTAATCCTCCAGCCCTTTGGCACTCATTGCATTGATGAACAAACTCTCTAGCATCTTTGAATATGGTTGGCCAATAGAATTCGCTTTGAAGTACTTTGGCTGCTGTTCTTTCTGGCCCAAAATGTCCATCATAAGCTGAGCCATGACAGTGCCACAATATGTCTCTCATCTCATTTTCAGGGATGCATCTTCTAATCATCCTATCTGGGCACCTCTTGAACAAGAATGGTTCGTCCCACAAGAATTTCCTGGCTTTATTACACATCTTCTTCACTTGTTGTTTGGTAAACTCTTGAGGAATCTTCCTTCCAACATTGTAGTTTGCAATGTCTGCAAACCAGGGAGCTTGTTGGATTTGTAAAAGGTGTTCATCTGGAAAGCTCTCGTTCACTGAATGTGGAGCTTGGTTAGCTTCTTCTGATAGTCTTGACAAATGGTCTGCTACTTGGTTCTCATTCCCTTTCCTATCTCTCACTTCAATGTCAAATTCATGTAGCAACAGCAACCACCTAATAAGCCTTGGCTTTGAATCCTGTTTAGACATGAGAAACTTGAGAGCAGCATGATCAGTATATACTATAACCTTTGAACCAATCAAGTGTTGTCTAAATTTATCAAATGCATATATAATTGCCAAAAGCTCTTTCTCGGTGGTGATATAATTTTTTTTGTGCTTCATTCAACACCTTGCTAGCATAGTATATGATGCAGCTTGTCTTTCTTCTGCCCCAATACAGCACCAATTGCAAAGTCACTTGCATCACACATAAGTTCAAAAGGTAATTCCCAATCTGGGGGTGTGATGATTGGTGTTGTAGTGAGTTTTCCTTTTAAAGTTTCAAAGGCATGCTTGCAATTGTCATCAAAGATGAAAGGATTATCAATCACTAGCAAATTGCTTAGTGGTTTTGCTATTTTTGAAAAATCTTTGATGAATCTCCTGTAGAAACCAGCATGTCCAAGAAAACTTCTTACTGCTTTCACATTAACAGGTATAGGAAGCTTTTCAATGATTTCTATTTTTGCTTTGTCAACTTCTATACCTTTGCTTGAAACCTTATGCCCAAGAACTATCCCTTCAGGAACCATGAAATGGCATTTCTCCCAATTCAATACTAGATTAGTTTCTTGGAATCTTTTCAAAACAAGAGTTAAATGATGCAAGCAGGTGTTAAATGAATTGCCAAAGACAGAAAAATCATCATGAAGACTTCTAAAAAATTTTCCACCATTTCAGAAAATATAGAAAGCATACACCTTTGAAAAGTTGCAGGGGCATTGCACAGCCCAAAGGGCATCCTTCTGTAAGCAAAGACTCCAAATAGACAGGTGAAGGAAGTCTTTTCTTGATCCTTGGGATCCACTACTATTTGATTGTACCCAGAGTACCCGTCCAGGAAGTAATAATATGCATGGTCAGCCAATCTTTCCAACATCTGGTCGATGAATGGAAGAGGAAAATGATATTTTCTTGTAGCATTATTCAGTCTTCTATAATCTATGCAAATCCTCCACCCAGTTACTGTCCTTGTGGGGATTAACTCGTTCTTCTCATTGGAAATGACTGTCATTCCTCCCTTCTTTGGCACAACCTGTACTGGGCTCACCCAAGAGCTGTCAGAGATTGGGTATATGACTCCAGCATTCCAAAGCTTCATCACCTCTTTTTGAACCACCTCCTTCATGGTTGGGTTAAGTCTTCTTTGGGGTTGAACTACAGGCCTTGAATCTTCCTCCAATAGAATTTTATGCATACAGATGGCAGGGCTTATGCCCTTAATATCATCAATCGTCCAACCCAAGGCTGTTTTGTGAGCTTTCAACACTTCAATCAGCTTTGTTTCTTCTTTTATGTTCAAAGAAGAGTTTATGATCACTGGCAGGGCCTCAGCTTCTCCAAGAAATACATACTTGAGATGAGGGGGGAGAGGCTTTAACTCTTGTTTTGGCTTCTCCTCTGTCTTGCCTTCAGAGGAGATTTCTACCACTTTCTCTTCTATGAAATCTTATTCCACTTCTATTTCCATTTCTTGTTCCTCTTGGTTGTTGGCTTCAAGTAACCCCCTCTCTACTTCTTCCACCATTTCCACTCTCATATGCTTTTCTTCCTCAGGGGGGTATTTCATGGCTTTAAAGATATTGATGATCATCTTCTCATCTGAGTGTCATTTTTCCTTTATCTACATCAATTATAGCCCTTGCTGTGGCTAGAAAGGGCCTCCCCAAGTTGATTGAGTTGTGTCCTTCTTCCTCCATGTCCAAAATGACAAAGTCAGCAGGAAATATGAATTCTCCTACTTTCACTAACAAATTCTCCACAACTCCATTAGGTATTTTGAGCGATCTATCAGCCATTTGAAGTGACATTCTAGTTGGCTTGAGTTCCTCTATTGCAAGCTGCTTCATTAATGATAGAGGCATCAAGTTGATGCTGGCTCCTAGATTACAGAGGGCTTTGTTCAATGTTCTATTGCCTATAGTGCAAGATAGGATGAAGCTTTCTGGATCTTTGAGCTTTGGTAGAAGACCTCTTTGGATGACAGCACTGTATTCTTGGGTCAAGATTACTGTCTCCTTCTCATTCCAGCTCCTTTTCTTGTTGATGAGCTCTTTGAGGAATTTTGCATATAGAAGCATTTGTTCTAGAGCTTCAGCAAGTGGAATGTTGATCTTCAGCTTCTTAAAAACTTCTAGAAACTTGGGGAACTATTGGTCTTTAAGTTCTCTGTTGAACCTTTGAGGATATGGAATGGAAGGAGTGTATGGCTTCTCCTCCTTCCTCTGTTCTTGTGATTGTTCCTCAATAGCTTGTTTTCCCTTCTTTGAAGCTTGAGGTTCCTCTTTCTCCTTGAACTTATCTTGGTCCTTCTCCTTAAGTGTCACTTCTTTCTTGCTACTGGCCTTATCATTCTCAGCTGGCCTCTTGTTAGTTTCTTTGTCATTTACCAAGGTTTTTCCACTCCTTAATTGGATTACTTTGCATTCCTCTTTAGGATTGGAAATGGTGTCACTTGGTAATGCATTGGATGCTCTTTCAGCCACTGTTTGCTTGGATAATTGGCCAATTTGCCTCTCTAGATTCCACAGTAAAGCTTCATGGTTCTTACCGGTTAGCTCTTGATGTCTCATCATCTTCTCCATCATCACTTCCAGATTGGAGATCCTTTGAGATTCTTGGGGTAGTTGTGGCTGATTGTGAGATGTTAAGAATGGATGATAGTTATTTTGGTTAGTGGATGGGTTGCTGGGTGGATAGTAAGTGGGTTGAGGTTGATTGTTTTGTGGTTTTCTGTATTGGTTTTGGTTAGTGTTTTGATGGTTTTGATGGTTTGTGTTTTTGGAATTGTTTTGGTTTGAGCCTGGTTTTGATTGTGATTGTCTCCCCACCTCAAATTGGGGTGGTTCCTCCAGGATGGGTTGTAGGTATCTCCATGGAACTCATTTTGTCCAACTCTTTGGTTGTGCATGTATTGGACTTGCTCAGATTTTTGTTCTTCATAGAGTTCTTCATTCTGCCCCCACCCAGCTGGTGGTTGATTTGGAGTGTTCACTGCTGCAACTTGAAGGCCATCAATCCTCTTGGCCATCATCTCTATTTGTTATTGGATCTGTTGATGCATCACTTTGTTTTGAGCTAAAATGGTATCCACACCTTCCAGCTCCAATACACCCTTTCTTTGAGCTGGTTGGCGTTGCCTTTGATGACCATAGAAGTATTGGTTATTTGTCACAGTGTCTATCAAATTTTGAGCTTCCTCAGCTATCTTCATGAGTTGCAATGAACCTCCTGCTAAATAGTCAAGTGCCTCTTGAGCTCTCAGTGTCAGTCCTTCATAGAAGTTTTGGAGTCTATCCCATTCACTGAACATTTCTGGTGGGCACTTCCAAATTAAAGCTTTGTATCTCTCCCAGGCATCATACAATGACTCTCCATCCATCTGAGTGAATGTTTGGACCTCTATCTTCAGTCTAATGATCCTTTGGGGAGGATAGAACCTGGCTAGGAACTTGTTCACTAGATCCTCCTAATTGTTGATGCTTTCTCTTGGAAATGCCTCTAACCATTGGGCAGCTTTGTCTCTCAGGAAAAATGGAAATAGCAGCAGCTTGTAAATGTCTGGATGCACACCATTGGTCTTCACTGTGTCAAAAATCCTTAAAAAGGTGGATAGATGCTGGTTTCGATCTTCCAAGGGACCTCCTCCATAAGAACAGTTATTCTGCACCAAGGTGATGACTTGAGGCTTCAATTCAAAGTTGTTTGCATTGACATTTGGAGTAAGTATGCTACTCCTACGGTGCCTTGGATTAGGGAAGGTGTAGGAAGCTAGGACTCTTCTTTGAGGTTGGCCATTGTTGGCCACTCCCTCTGGTGGATTAGGGGCATTCCCTTCCATCTCTTGGTTTTCTTCCTCTGATTCCTCTTCAAAAATGATTCCCTTTTCTCTTACTTCTCTCCATAGTCTTCACAGAGTTCTCTCGTCAAGGTTACAAGAGGTGGAGACCTCTCTCCTTGCTTCTGTCATACACACAAAACCAGAAACCAAAAATAATTCACTCTACTGCTAGAGTTATGTTAAGGTTAACTTAAACAAAAATTCAAACAGTTAGTGTGCTTAGTAAAAATAAAAAGAAAATGCTTAATCTAGATTATCACCCTACTTAATCATTGTCAATCTAAATCAATCCCCGGTAACGGCGCCAAAAACTTGATGGGTGAAAATTAGATTTCCACAGAAACTCACCGGCAAGTGTACCGGGTCGCATCAAGTAGTAATAACTCACAAGAGTGAGGTCGATCCCACAGGGATTGATGGATTGAGCAATTTCAGTTAGGTGATGAATTTAGTTAAGCGAATATTTGATGATTTGAGTGAAAATTGATTAACAGAAGCTAAATTGCAAGTAAATAAAAGGGAGAGGGGTAAATTGGCTAAATCTTAAAATGCAAAATAAGTAAATTGTAGAAACTTAAAGAGCAAGAAAGTAAAAGAGCTAAAACTTAAATTGCAAGAAAGGTAAATGACTGAAACTTAAAGTGCAAGAAACTTAAATTGCTGAATCTAAATTGATGAGAAATGTAAATTGCATTATGAGTAAAGGCATTTGGGTGTTGGGATTCAAATTGGACTAGAAAATGTAAATTAAAGTAAATCAGAGAGCAATGAGATGAAGAGATTCAGCTCAATAGCAAAATAAAAATGGAAAATTTCTTGAAGAAACAAACAGCAAGAAAACTTAGCTCAATTGTGAAATTCTAAAAGAGAAATTAAAAATTGAAGAAGAGTAATGAGAACAGGAAGTAGATCTAGATCTCAATTACTCTCTTGACAAAACAGAAAAGAAGTTGCAGAAGAAATGAAAATGAAAACAGAAAAGCAGATTCAGATCTAATTCCCAATTCTTAAAGCTATAAAAAGACAAGTAGAAGATGATTCTCAGATGAAGAATTGCAGTGCGATTCTTCAATCTGAGTTCAAAACTCAGAACCAAAAAATAGAAGTTACAGAAGAAAGAAAATGAACAAAGAGAACTTACATCTAATCCTCAATTCCCAAATTCAAAACAAATGAAAATTTAAAAAGTGACAAAACTAAAAATGAGTAAGGTTCTCTTCAAATCAAATTTGCTCCTATTTATACATTTTCTATTCTAGTCACTAAGCACTTGGAATGGGCTTTTGGCTTTGGACTTGAAGAAGAGTGGATCCGGATGGCTTGGTTCAAGTGGCATGGGTCAGGGTGCATTTGGTTCCCTCCCAGTGAAGCGCTCCATTGGGAAAGTGAACTCCACGTTCACTTTTCATGTGTGCTTCCTTGGTGCGGATTTGGCCTCCCCTAGCGTTGCCTTCGTGAACGGCACGTTCACTCATTCCACGCTGCACCAATTGGTGCGCACCTTCTCTGCATGGGCGCTCTCTCTTCGAGCGCTACGTTCATTATGTGAACGTTGCCTAGCACTCCCTTGGTCGAGTGCTGCCCCTAGCGCTCCCTTGGTTGAGCACTACGTTCACTTCTTTTGAACGCTAGCCTTTGTTGAGTGCTGCCTTATTGTACGGATGGCAATTCCTTTGCTCCCCAAGCTGAAATCCACGAAAAAGGTGGAAATAGTGAACGCTACGTTCACTTCCAAAGTGAACACTAGCCATTTTTGAACGTGGCGTTCACCATTTGCACGCAACGCTTCCCTGATTCTCCCTTTCTTCATTTCTTCATTTCTTCACCTTCAAGCAATCAAACAACTAATAAAAGTATCACCAAATTCACAAAGTCTTTGCATCATTCATGAAATCAATTAATTCTAGCATAAACCCTATTATTTTGTGTAAAATAATTGGTGGTTGATTGATTCAAAATAATCATGAAAATCCACTCCAATTACTTACTTATTGTGCAAGAAAGTGCATAAAACCTAATGAAACAAATGAAAAATGCTTGTAAAACTAGCATAAGATGACTTGTCATCACATATGTTCATGTTTCGAAAATAAAGTGCATGAGTAGGGTGAGATAGGAAAAAATGGGTAGAAAGGTTGCATTGTTATGAGTATATAGGTGATATAGAATTAGGTGGACACTTAATCTAATCAAAGAACTAATTCTTTAAGTCTACTTAGCCATATTTATCCTACCTAAACCTTGGCCCCATTACAACCCTCCAAAGACCTCATGATATTTGTTTTTCATGCATCAAATACTAGTTGATTGTTAAATGACGTGCAAATCTTTGAAAAGCATGATAAAAGGGGAATTAAGTGATTAAGCCCTAAACACTGAGCGAATTGAGTGAATACACATCCGGTGAGGGTTCGATCACTTAATTCTATATTCTTACATCTCATGTTGCATCTTCTTGCAAGTTGTTTGTTGGTTAGTTTTGAACATTTCAATTCAACTCTTTGGACATTGATTTTAGTGCATAAACTTTTTGCATTAGCCCTAAAGCTTTCTTTTGATGGATTGGAATTTCATGGTTTGTTTTACCAACTCTTTGCATAGTACATATTGGTAGTAACTTCTAGGATAGTTGCAT